>NC_056725.1:1013558911-1013711411 GCF_019279795.1 Protopterus annectens
ATAATAAGTCTTAACAGGGCAGAGTGCAAGGGAACAATAACTTCACCAGTTTTTAATGAGATGATCTTTGTATTTAACTATGAGATACAGAAGGATTTTCTGACTGCACTTGTTACATGGTGTTCAAAGGAGAGGGAGCCATTGGCTCAGGTGTCCAAGTCACTGATCACAGAATCATTGGGGTGTCACTGATATAGCTGGTGGTAGACATTTGTTGTTTTCTGAAAGAAATGGCATTGTATTTATCAGCATTTACATAAAGCCCTCATTTTTCACTGCACAATAAGTTAATGTGCAGCTCCATTTGAAGGGTATTATCATTCTTCTTATTATTATTATTATTTGACTTAAATACTACACCAGGCATACAATCATCTATGAACTTAATCAGAGACTGTTGTTGCCAGTGTTAATGTCAGAGAAAGAAATGCAAGAAAGGAGGAGCTTAATTTGCAACCCTGGAGAATGTCACTGGTCACATTTTCCCTAACTGAGAAGGCATTGACCCTGACAATGTGGGTTCTACTCTTGAGCCAGTTTGCAATCCATCTTACCATATGAGGAACAATGTCTATGGCTATTAACTGATTAACAATCTCATTATGTGGTATGGTGTCAAATCCCTTTTTTAGATCCAAGGAGACAAAGAAGGAAACTGTGACCACTGTTCACCATCTGCTTGACTTTTTCAAAAAACACACAAGATTTAGAAGGCATGACATACCATTAACAAATGTAAATTGTTGTGGGGTCAGGCCTATTCAAATTTTTAATGTCCTGGTTCATGAGGTCTGCAATGATGTAGTTCATGGTTTTGCAGACTAGACTTGTAGTTTCTTTGGTCAGTGGTGGGGCCACTCTTATGGAGGGACATTGCCACTGAATTGCAAGACATAGGATGACCAACTTAAGGAGTGGAAAAACAACAGCCTGATTGACACTATTTATCAGACAGCACAGTATATTGTCATTACCACTGAAAAGGTGTCTTTCATCCTGAATAGTGCTTTAAGGATATGATCCTTTTAGACAGTGACTCGTGGCTGCTTGGAATGAGAATGAGAGTTACAGGGAAGAAATTTACCGTTAATGCATTTGCTAGTATTTTATCAATGTGTTTAGTGTTGGAGGGGGAGGTGCTATTATAGATAAATTCAGAGCAATGGTGCGAATAATTTGTTTTCTAATGAATCTAAAGAAGGACTTATAATTATCCTTAACCTCAAAAGCTAACCTTATTTATGAAATGCTTTGCTGATCTTTATAGCTGCCTTCAGTTTCTTGGTGAGGCATTTTATATTCTCTTTCTGATGCTAGGTTCTGGATTTACAAGGTAATCTAAGCAATTTCTTTCTTCTATTGTATAATTTGTTAATGTCTAGTGACAGCCTGTTGTTGCATTTGCCATTGTATTTGCTTTAGTGGATGATGCTCTGTCAATGCATTTATCTAAATGTTCATAAAGATCTTTGGGCTATGTGGCTGCATATCTTGAATCTACAGTGGGGGTTAGCATGAACAACTTTTGATATTTTTCATACAATTGTAAAAGGTTTACTTTTTTAAAGGTGTCTAAAGAGGGCAGTTTTTGTTACCTGATGAGTTGATGTACTCAGGGTAAAGGGTAAATTAGTTTGTGGTCCAGTCTAAATAATGGGAGGCCATCCAGAGGCAGGGAACATGCCAGGCCATGTCTATAAGAACTATGTCCAGGATATTACTGCCCATGGTGGGATTTTAAACAATCTGAGACAGGGAATTCTTGTTATTCCAATCTAAGAAGCATTCTGCATGCCAACATTAAAAGTGTATGCACTCCAGTCTATCGAGGAGCGGATGAAGCCACCAAGGGATATTTTCAAATAATGCCAGGCCATTTTCATGAACCTGTGGGACAATAGAAGGGAATCAGTAACAACTTGTAAGCTGAAATTCTGACTTATTTAGTGTGAGCTGAAGTTCACTGAGTTCACTGGGGGATCATGGGATCATCATCATCTTCTTTCGGCTGTTCCCGTTAGGGGTCACCACAGAGGATCATCTGTTTCCATTTCTTCCCGTCCTCTGCATCTTGCTCTGTCACACCAACCACATGCATGTCCTCTCTCACCACATCCATAAACATTATCTTAGGCCTTCCTCTTTTCCTGTTACCTGGTAGCTTCATCCTTACCATCTTTTCCCAATATACTCAGCATCCCTCCCCAGCACATGTCCAAACCAACGTAATCTTGCCTCTCTGGCTTTGTCTCCAAAACTTCCAACCTGGGCTGACCCTCTAATATACTTATTCCTAATCCTGTCCACCCTCGTCACACCCAGTGCAAATCTTAACATCTTTAACTCTGCCACATCCAGCTCTAACTCCTGCCTTTTTGTCAGTGACACAGTCTCCAACCCATATAACATAGCTGGTCTCAATACCCTCTTGTAGACCTTCCCTTTCACTCTTACTGGTATTCGTCTGTCACAAATCACTCCTGACACTCTTCTCCACCCACTCCATCCTGCCTGTACTCCCTTCTTCACCTCTCTTCCACACTCACCATTACTCTGAACTATTGATCCCAAGTATTTAAACTCATCCGCCTTTGCCACCTCTACTCCTTGCATCCTCACCATTCCTCTATCCTCCCTCTCATTCACACACATATATTCTGTCTTAGTCCGGCTGACCTTCATTTCTCTTCTCTCTAGAGCATATCTCCATCTCTCCAGGGTCTCCTCCACCTGTTCCCTACTCTCACTACAGATCACAATGTCATCTGCAAACATCAAAGTCCACGGGGACTCCTGTCTGATCTCGTCTGTCAACCTGTCCATCACCATTGCAAATAAGAAAGGGCTCAGAGTTGATCCTTGATGTAATCCCACCTCCACCTTAAATGCATCCATCACTCCCACTGCAGACCTCACCGCTGTCACACTACCTTCGTACATATCCTGTACCACTCTTACATACTTCTCTGGAACTCCCGACTTACTCATACAATACCACAACTCCTCTCTAGGCACCCTGTCAGATGCTTTCTCTAAGTCTACAAAAACACAATGCAACTCCTTCTGACCTTCTCTGTATTTCTCCATCAACACTCTCAGAGCAAATATTGCATCTGTAGTGTTCTTTCCCGGTATGAAACCATACTGCTGATCACTAATCATCACGTCCCTTCTTAACCTAACTTCCACTACTCTTTCCCATAACTTCATGCTGTGACTGATCAATTTAATCCCTCTGTAGTTACTACAGCTCTGCACATCACCCTTATTCTTACAAATCGGTACCAAAACACTTTTTCTCCATTCCTCAGGCACCCTTTCACTTTTCAAAATTTCATTAAACAATCTGGTTAAAAACTCCACTGCCATTTCACTTAAACACCTCCATGCTTCCACAGGTATGTCATCTGGACTAAATGCCTTTCCATTCTTCACCCTCTTCATAGCTATCCTTACTTCCTCCTTGCTAATCCATTGCACTTCAAGATTCACTACCCCCACATCATCCAACCTTCTCTCCCTCTCATTCTCTTCATTCATCAACCCCTCAAAGTACACTTTCCATCTCCTCAACACACCCTCCTCGCTTGTGAGTATGTTTCCCTCATTATCCTTTATCACCTTTACCTGCTGCACATCATTACTAGCTCGGTCCCTCTGTCTAGCCAATCGGTACAGGTCCTTTTCTCCCTCCTTAGTGTCCAACCTTTCATACAACTCTTCATATGCCTTATCCTTAGCCTTCACCGCCTCTCTCTTTGCCATGCACCTCATCTCCGTATACTCCTGTCTACTTTCTTCATCTCTCAGACAATCCCACTTCTTCTTTGCCAACCTCTTTCTATGTATACTGTCCTGTACTTCCTCATTCCACCACCATGTCTCCTTGTTGTCCTTCCCTTGTCCAGATGTCATACCAAGCACCTTTCCAGCTGTCTCCCTTACTAGCTCTGCTGTAGTTACCCAGCTATTTGGTAACTCTTCACTGCTACCCAGTGACTGTCTTAACTCTTCCCTGAACTCCAACTCACAATTACCCTTTTTCAATTTCCACCATTTGATCCTTGGAACTGCTCTCACACTCCTCCTCCTCTTCGTGATCACCAACATCATCTTACAAACCACCATCCTATGCTGCCTAACTACACTTTTCCCGGTCACCACTTTACAGTCTCCAATCTCTTTCAAACTGGCCCTCCTACATAATATATAATCCACCTGTGTGCATCTTCCTCCACTCTTGTATGTCACCCTATGCTCCTCCCTCTTGTTAAAATACGTATTCACCACAGCCATGTCCATCCTTTTTGCAAAATCCACTATCATCTGACCTTCTGCATTCCTTTGTTTAACACCATACCTACCCATCACTTCCTCATCCCCTCTGTTCCCTTCACCAACATGCCCATTGAAATCTGCTCTAATCACCACTCTCTCACCCTTGGGTACAGTCATCACCACTTCATCCAACTCAGTCCAAAATGTTTCTTTCTCATCCATCACACACCCAACTTGTGGAGCATATGCACTAACAACATTCATCATTACACCATCAATTTCCAGCTTCATAAACATCACTCTACCCCGCACTCTTTTCACCTCCAAAACACTCTTAGCATACTGTTCCTTCAGGATAACTTCTACTCCATTTCTCCTCCCATCCATACCATGATAAAACAATTTGAACCCACCTCCGATACACCTAACCTTACTTCCCTTCCATCTAGTCTCTTACACACACAATATACCAACCTTCCTTCTGTCCATCATATTGGCTATCTCTCTCCCTATACCAGTCATACTGCCAACATTCAAAGTTCCGACCCTCACTACCACAGTCCTAGCCTTTCTCCTCTTTTCCTGCCTTTGGACATGCCTTCCACCTCCTCTCCTCCTTCGACCAACAGTAGCCCAATTTCCGCCAGCACCCTGTTGGCTAACAGTACTGGTGGCAGTCATTGTTAACCCTGGCCTCGACCAATCCGGTATGTAAATATTTACCGGTGTCCGCATGAATCATTTGGCCATGTTTTATGCCGGATGCCCTTCCTGACGCGACCCTCCCCATTTATCTGGGCTTGGGACCGGCACAAAAAAATGCACTGGCTTGTGCACCCCCAGTGGCTATCATGTTGGAAAGGATAAAATTCCTGCTGAATACATAGACACCTCTGCTATTACCAGTGGGCATGAAAACTTGAGAGGCACAGAACCTTAACTTGGATAGGTGCTCATATTACACTTAAACCATACCTCAGTGACTACACAAACATGGACTCATTCTTGATGTAAAAGTACCTCCAAATTGGGCAATTTGTTATTAAGACTCCTGGCATTGAGAAGGGCCACTGTGATATTGACCAATTTATAATTTGATTTGTTAGTTAGGTTGATATGTTCATTAGCTGAACTCTTCCTAAAATAAGCATGATGGGGCAGCAAAGGCTTTGGTCAGTACGAGGAAGCCCTTAAGTGACAGACAAAGACCATCCTTTGCAAAGCAAGCATTACGGGCAATCATCTCATCCTAGTGAGATACATACTGACCCCCCCCCCCCACCGAATGACACCAACTACTTATCCAATTTCTGAATGCAATTATCTTTTCCTTGAATCTGGGCATTATTCTAGGTGAGTGAAGGATGCCACTCAAAACCAGAGCCTTATTCTTGACTAAATTGTGCAATAGCAAGTTCTACCAAGTCTTTCCACATGTTTTTTGTGGACTTTTGTGACACATTGTTCATGTCAGCATGCACTATGATCATGTTGTAGTCATATTTATGGGAAAACAATTAAAAACACTTATGCCATAAAACCAACATATTATATTATAGTCTTGTTTCTAAAAAAGATTTGTTTAAAGCTTTCTTTATGGTTCATTGAGTTCCCACCTGGCTGAAATCAGCTTAGTAGAAACTAAGCCTGAAAAACATCGACCATTCCATGTTGATGGCAAACCCCATATCCCTTGAAGTTATATACACCAACTGCATGTTCACCCAAACACAAATAAAAGAAAAAAAAATCCCTAAAACAAACGATCACTGCCTACATCCAAGTAGAAACTGCAGTAACTGTGTTTTCCTGTGGAAAACAATAATTTGAGAAGTACATCAGGGAGCTGTACTCAGCAGGCTGAATCCTCAGTCATTAGAAACTCACTGAGGTATAGAGCTACTCATTTTGGATACCAGAGCAAAACGTCAGTGATCTTTTCAAAGCAAGGTTGTTAAAATAGCTCATACGAGATCTCATCAATCCTCAGAACTCAAGGATAATTCCGTTTTAAGATAAATAAAATGCATATTAATTGTAATGACCTACAATCTTTTATTTCAACAGCCAGTGCTCTTTTTTATTTATTTCTCTAGAAATATGTAAACCTTAGTAGACTTATGATAGTCTGCTTGCATGACCAATGTCCATCTATATATACATATGGAAACTGTTGGCCATTGTGGTTATTAAGATTACTTAAATATGGGCCAGGGTATTCAAAGACATAGTACACAATGCCAATAACAGCAGTGCACATTATCTGGCCCAATATGCTGCCATGACAGGTACAGGATTCAGTCCCAAAATAGCATGCCTGCTATGGCAGAGAAAGAAGCATCTATGCAAGTGTATATGATTAAAAAAAAAACATGTGTAATACTGTCTAACAGATTATGTTTCTTTACATGTATGTCTGTTATATTTTCTGGGTATCTCCCAATCCAATTTCTTTATACCTTACAGAGAAACAGCATAGTTGATTGGAAACACTGAAACTGTCTCTCTCTTTCTGTATATGTATGTTTATGATCTTAGAATTGATATATATATATAAGTGTGTGGGGTGCAGGGGGCAAGTGATCTTGTGTGGATTGATATTTTTCCCTTTTGATAATTTGTGACTTATGAAGTAGATTTTTATGTTTCTGCATGTCGATAAATAGTTAATTTCCATACATTTATATATATATATATATATATATATATATATATATATATGTGTGTGTGTGTGTGTGTGTGTGTGTGTGTATCTATATTATAGTGAAGCTCCCAGCTCATCAACTTGCTGATCACATGTACTGTAAAAAGCAAGACCACCCCCCCACCCCACCCCAGGACAGAGTGTGCTAATGTGAACCATTTTTTATGAACACTTTTCAAATTTTCTCACATCTATATAAATACCATGTCAGGTCTCCCATAAAAACAAGCCAAAAGCTTAGTGGGACTAATCTGGTCAACAAAGGTAATTAAATAAATAAATATTTGTTTGGATAGAAAGCTACAGATTAGCATATGAAAGATACATACAGAGGACACAGCTATGAGTTCATTAGTACAAAATAGGGTTACAGCAGAATCAAGTAGAGTGTTGAAGTGAGGAAAATGGGAAATACTAAATGTGTGGAGTGCACTAGCTAATGAAACTGGTTGGCCCAATATCGTATTACAGAACTCAACATAAGAGAGGAGAGATAAGAGGCTAGGCTGTGGCTCGGACAAAAGTGGAATGAAATGATGCTGAGAACAGAATAAGGCATAATGTGAAGAGAAGAAAAGAAAATGTGGCGGCTGGGGTAGGAAGTGAAACAAAAAAGTTAAAGAAAAGTCATATCACCTCAGCACAGGATGTCAGTGACCTTTTTTCATGAAACATATTCACTGAGTGTTATTTTAACAAATTCTTAATTCACTTTTTGGCTTACTCTCACAGGCCAAAGTCAGTTTTGCGAAGGGAAGAGGCTCCAATGATCATCAAATTTACAGCCAAGGAGGCAAGGGAGCAAGCTTCAAAGGTAAGCCATATATTTTTGTAAATACTTATTGATACATAATAAACTGCAAGACTAAGTCTTAGAAACAATAAGTAATAATTGCTGATGTAGCAACTTGGGGAATGAAAAAGACAATTGTTTCTGTGTTGTTATTTACAAGGGAAAAGTAAACAATAACCCCAGAGACACAACAATCCGAATTTATCACAATTTACCAAAAGAAAGCAACAACAGAAATTGTGATCACACCAGGCATATACATTTTATTTAGTGCTTTTGTTTCATAAAAACCTTAAGGGACATTATCAAAATACAGTTCCATAGTCAAATCACATTTTAATACAGCAGGACAATCTTGTGACTACATCATGTGATGAAAGAGATTAAACTGCTAAAAACAAATTATGAACATGTTGTTTTTAAAAAAATACTACTTTTTTAGTGGCTCACTGCTATTTTTCTGCTGTGTTAAATATTCTCTAGTGTTTCCCACAGAAATGAGGGTAGTTAGTAGCTATAGACCTGGGTCTGTTTGTAGTGGGTGTGAGTTATGTGCAAGTTTACCAGGCCATCTTAGACTGGAAGGGGACTTTCTGCATTCTATTGAGACAATTGTGTTGATTGGAACCTGTTCTCTGGTGGTTAGTCTAGGGCTTGGACTAAGCATCCTCATTGGTCCTTTTGAACATTTTTTAATTTTTTTTCAAGTTTTTAGTTTATGATATTTAAGCCCTTAATTTGAGCAGGTTTCTGCTTGTTGTACCAAGATGAACTGAGGTGGGCTACCAGCCACAACTCTGAGCTAAGATGCCATACGACTAAAGGCTTCTGAGCTTCCAAAAACTGTAAGCTGCCTGTTTTTTTTTCTTGCTTATTTATACTGTTTACTTTACTTTTTTTACTGCCTGCCACCTACTTAAATACTGTATTTATATACTGTGTACTAATCTACACTGTTGTACTGCAATTGTTTGCCTTACTGTGCCTTTTAAATCAAATGTTTTGCTGTTTTTACTGTTTACTAAGCTCTTTTTTCTATTTTCACTGTTTGTTAAGTATTTGCTTGTGTTTTTCACTGTTGCAAAGCAATCTGTTCTGCTTGTTCTGGTCTTCATAGGTTCATAGGTTCATAGGATGATACTTCCCGCCAAGCAGTATTATAATAACTGATTTGTTAGCTGTTTAAAACATTTTTAGAGTCTCCTTGTTGATTTTCTGCTGTTCTAAACATTTTTTAGTGTCTCACTGCTATTTTTCTGCTATGTTAAACATTTTCTAGTGGTTTCCACTGAAACGAGGGTAGCTAGTATCTGTAGCATAGTCCAGATACAGGCTTGTTGTATCTGGGTCTGTTTGTAGTGGCTGTTTGTTCTGTGCATGTTTTCCTGGCCATCTTAGATTGGAAGGGGACTTTCTGCACTCTAGTGAGACAATTGCGTTCATTGGAACCTGTCTGGCTTCTGGTGGTTGGTGCAGGGCTTGGAATAAGCATCCCCATTGGTCTTTTTCAACTTTTTTTCAAGTTTTTAGCTTCTGGTATTTAAGCTCTGCATTTGAGAATGTTTATGCTTGGTTCTACTGACTTAAACTTGAGGTGGGCTACCAACCACATCTCTGAGCTGAGATACCAGATAACTAGAGGCTTCTGAGATTCCAAAAAGCCATAAGTTGCCTTTTTTTTTTTTTGCTTATTTATACTATTTCCTGCACATTTTTATTGCCTGTTGCCTAGTTTAATACTGTATTTATATACTGTGTACTAATCTACACTGTTGTACTACCATTGTCTGCCTTACTGTGCCTGTTAAGTAGATATTTTTTTCTGTTTTCACTGTTTACTAAGCTCTTTTTTTGCCATTTTCACTGTTTAAGTGTTTGCTGATGTTTTTCACTGTTGCAAAGCAATCTGTTCTGCTTGTTCTGGATTTCCCACCAAACAGTATTATAATTGATTTGTTAGCTGTTTAAAATGTTAGAGTCTCCTTGATGATTTTCTACTATTTTAAATGTTTTTTAGTGTCTCAGTGCTGTTTTTCTGCTGTATGAAACATTTTCTAGTGGTTCCTGCTAAAACTAGGGTAGCTAGTAGCTATAGCATAGTCTGCATACAGGTTTGTTGCATCTGGGTCTGTTTGTAGTGGCTGTTTGTTCTGAGCACGATTTCCAGGCCATCTTCGATTGGAAGGGACCTTTCTACACTCTAGTGAGAGGATTGTGTTGATTGTAACCTGTCTGGCCTCTGGTAGATGGAATAAGCATACTCATTGGTCCTTTGGAACAGTTTTAAATTTTTTTTCAAGTTTTTAGTTTCTGGTATTTAAGCATTACCAATAAACTTAGCAAACTGAATGTAAACCCCTTCATTGTTAGATAGGTTGCTAACTGGGTCACAAATCAGACACAAACTATCAACATGGGTGACTCCACATCAACCAGCAGATCTGCTACCATTGGGGTGCCACAGGGATCAGTGCTAGTCTCCCTACTCTTTGGTATAAACTTCTCAGAACTTCAGGTCAAAAGTAAGGGGTTGTGGCTGACCAAGTTTGCAGACAACTGCAAACTGGGTGCAATTAGTGAATCCCCAAATAATTGTATCATCATTCCCTTCAGCACAAGCATTGTCCCTTCACACTATAAGTATCCACAAAGTGGTAAGAGACTTGGGTTCACAAGTTAACCACAGCCTTAACTTCGACCACCATGTGTCTACAGTAGTAAGGAAGGCTTTTTACATAGCACACTTGATTAATAAAGGCATTGCCTTGAGAGCAAAAGAGGTTATAACCCCTCTATACTCAGCATGAATCTGGTCCATAATTAATTATAACACCCGTCCCTTTCTACATGTACTGTACAAAGCACCTGCAGCAACTGGAGAGACCTCAGAGGCTTCTAACAAAGAAGATCAAGGGACTTCAGCACCTGCCATACACAAACAGACTAAAGTTTCTGTCACTTTATTCCGTATCATATAGACTTCTTAGGGGAACCTTACGCCTGACTTACAGACTAATCTCAGACCCAAACCTAATGAATTTGTTGCATATCCTTACATCAAGTTCATAGGTTCATAGGTTCATACTAGGCTATCTGCCCTGGGGCAATTATAAGCCTAGCCCAATTCTGTATGGCTTATGCCACCCCTTGATTCGAGTATACTGTGCCCTTTTTAAGGTTTAGTTTACTGTGCCTCTGTCTAATAGTGACACGGGAGTAATCCCTGGGACAAACCTACGATCCCCCATCCACCTATCGAGATTCTTCTTGAAGAGATTCAATGAGGTGCTCTGCCTCACATGAACTGGAATTCTATTCCAGAGCGAAGGGAGCCTCTGGGTTATGAACCTGTCCCTCCAACAAGTTCTATTTATTTCTGTGCTGAGGTTCAAGTCCCTCGAGCGTGTGGCTCTAAGGGATTTAGATTTACTGAGGTGGAGCATGTCCATTAATTCTGGATTTGACATAGCTTTGTATGTCAGGCATAGATCGCCTCGAAGTAGGCGGTATACAACTGAGTAGAGCTGGAGTTTTTTTAACCGAGCAGCATATGGCATCTGTTTGAGACCCTTGATCCTCTTGGTGAGATACTTTTGGGGTCTTTCTAATTGATGCAGGTGTCGGGTAAGGTACATCCCAAAAGGGGCATTGTATTCTATGATGGGCCTGATGAGGGATGAATAAAGGGGCACGATTACCTCTCGTGATCTAGATGTGAAACCCTTCGTGATGAGGTGGGCTATGTAGAAGGTCTTTCTAACCACTTTGGCAATGTGGTTTTCAAAGGAGAGATTGCTATCAACTTGGGTCCCCAGGTCCCTAATAACTTTCTCCGTACTTAATGGGTTTCCGCCTATGTGGTAATTTGTGGGCACATTGTTTATGCCAAAGGGTATGACTATACATTTTTTGGCATTTAGCTTTAAATCATGGCGCTGGCACCAGTTATCTGTCTCTGTGAGACCTTTTTGAAGGATGTTTGTGTCAGCTGGAGAGTCGATTATGGCGCCCAGTTTGCAGTCGTCTGCGAACTTGGTGAGCCATAGTACTCCCACGTTTGCCTGTACCTCAGAAAAGTATATACCAAACAAGAGTGGTCCCAGGACAGAACCCTGTGGGATGCCACTTGTGACCGGTTTCGAGTCTGACATGGCTCCAGCAACTCTCACTCTGTGGGTTCTGTCTTTGAGCCAGTTTGTGACCCATCTTGTGACATAGGGGTTTATATTTAAGCTGGATAGCTTATCTATGATGCCCGAGTGGGGTATTGTGTCAAATGCCTTTGCAAGGTCCAGATAGGCTGTGTGGACTACCTTCCCTTCATCTATGGCTTTGGTGACTGTTTCAAAGAAGTCAACCAGGTTCAAAAGGCAGGATCTGCCCTTGACAAAGCCGAACTGGGTAGGATCTAGTGTCTGTAGGTCTCCAATGTTTTTGTTTATGAGCTCCATGATGATCCTCTCCATAGCCTTACAGACTAAGCTTGACTAGGCTTATGGGGTGATAGTTTCCAGGGTCCGTAGAGGCTCCACCTGTGTGGAGTGGGACCACTGTTGCTGTACGCCATTCTGTGGGCACATATCCTGTAGTGAGGCTGAGATTGTATAGCTGTTTTATTTGAGGGATTAGTTCCTCTTGGAGTTCATGTAGGACGCAACCTGGGATGCCATCTGGTCCCATGGAAGCAGTGCTTTTTGCTTTGGAGAGGGCAGCCTTCACCTGAGCATCAGAGATGTTTGGGAGGCAGCCCTCTGCTGGGATAGATACTTGCTCTTTTGGGGGGAGGGGGGGGGTTTGCACTGAACCTGTCTGCCAGGATATTGGCGATGTCTGTGGGTTCAGTGTATTTTTTGTCATTTAGAATCAACTCAAAACAAGTCTGGGAGTTGCATCCCAGGTTCCTAACATAACTGAAAAAAGCCTTATGATTGTCTTTGGTGTCCTGTGCAATTTTTCTCTCTAAGCTGGCCTTGGAGGATTTTATGAGGGATCGTAATTTTTTGCTAGTACTGATCAGAGATGCCTTCTCTATTAGGGATTTTGCTCTATCATGTAGTAGCTACTTCCTTCTGTTGTACAGTTTATTTATGGCAGGGGTCCACCAGACTGGACGCCTGCCTTTGGATGATTGGGTCTTGGTTTTGTTTGGGATAGCATGATCCATGCATTCCTGGAGATGTCCGTAGAATGCATTTATATAGGATTCTGCAGTTTGGGCCATAGTTTCCACTGGCCCTGGGGCCTTGAAGGATTCCACTTCGGTTTTGAGAAATGAGAAGTTTGCTTTTGAGAAGTTTTTTACTGTGGTTTTCTGGGCTGGGGGTGGGGTCGGGATGTGGACATCCAGTGAAATTAATTTATGGTCGGATCTTACCAATGAGGGATATACTTCTGGTGTGGAGCATAGAGTCCCCATGTTGGTAATGATCAGGTCTAGTATGTTGTCCCCTCTTGTGGGAGTGGTGACTAGTTGTTCCATAGCATTTGAGTTTATAATTTCCAGGAACCTTTGGGCTAAGGTGCTGGGGCTTGAGTAGTGCTCCCAGTCAATGCTTGGGTAGTTGAATTCACCCAATATAATGGTGTTCAGAGAGATCTTCATGTTCTCCAATGTTTTCAGGAAAGCCGAGTGGGATTCCTGATTTTGAGAGGGTGGTCTGTAGGATGCTATAAACTGAAAAGCAGTCTTGCCCACTGTTAGTTGCACATGGATGGTCTCCGATACTTTGTGCAATGCCACTAACCTGGAGGTGTGGATATCCTTGATAAATATGGAAACTCCCCCTCCTTTTGTGGTTCGGTCCGGGTTTTGGGGCCGAAAAGCATGATATGTGGTACAGCCTGGTAGTGCTGGGGTGCTCTCTGGAGCCTTGAACCAGATTTCTGTCACTGCACAGATATCGATGTTCTCCATACTGAGGAAAGCTTCGAGTGCATGCATCTTGAGGTTAAGACTTCTGGCGTTAAGCAGCATTACCCTTAGTTTCTTGTTCCTTGTGCTGTCTATGGGGGTGGGTTTGACTTTTGAGCCTTGCCTAAAAAAGGCACTATGGGGGTGGCAAGAGCCTTTGCCAATATCCAAAAGCCCAGTGGTGACAGGTGCAAGCCATCCCTAGCGAAGCAATGTGGCAAAGTTGGACTAGGGACACCTGTTCCAGGGGCCTAAGTATGGCCTGCAACTTAAAAAGGACATGCTGGAGGGACAGAGTTGTCTCCCAGTGACTGTCGCATCTTTGGAATAGGCTAGCTATTCATGTGAAACACAACTCTATTGGACTGCTCAAAAGGAACCTGGACGAGTATATGGGGCACCATAAATTCTTACCGGGAATAGGACCTACAATCCTCCTTGACATGGGCAGTCATTACTAAATGCAATCTTGGGTATTAACTAACATTTCTATGGCATTACTTTTGGATGAAACGGCTAGGCTTGAAATGACCTCCAGGTCGATAGCCTAGTAATCTCCTATGATCCTAAAAAGATTTATTCATAGTTAAAACACTCTTCTAAAATTATTAAACATTCTTCTTTAATTAAAGTTTTGTAGCTCTCATTTTAAGAATGCTGCTAATAGAAAAGTGATCCTTGATGCCGTGCACTTAGTAGCATCCATGCATAATTGCCAGATTAATTCTTTGAATTAATTTTAATCTCCCAGTGACTACCTCAAATATTTCTTTCAACTTTTTCAAGTATAAAAAGTTAAAACGTATTGAATTTCTCACACTTAACAGAATGTCTATGTAAAACCTTCATTCTAGCTTTCCTTTCCATAGCATATACATGCTGATAAATTCTCTGTTATGTGCTGCTCCATTGTACCAATACAAAATGCCTTGCATGAAATACATTTAGCAAAAACCATGCCACTAGTACAGCAACCATAACTTCCCTGTGCTCTGATAACATTAGGAAAATCACCTATAGTGATACATGGTCCCTCAAAAATATGCAACTGAGAGAGAAATGTGAAATAAAGAAACAGTGATATATACGCAGCATAGTAAATAGCTGTAAAACTGCAAAAAAAATGTTGGACTATCACACAAATGAAGCTTACACATCAGACTGATGAGAAGAAGTGGGGATAGAGAGACCATTGAATGGGAATGCTGTAATATAAAAAAACTGTGACATCAGTATTGGGTTGACATGCAATGTATTACTGTTAGGGACACTGAAAGGGAACAAAAACAAAGTCTTACAATCCCCATGTCCAGGGCATACCCATACAAATGTTAGAGTCAAAAGAGAGAGATCCAGAGGTGGGTAATGGAGAGGAAGGGTCCAGGCATAGGCATCTGCAAAAGAATGCAATGTTCAATTTGGAGGATACACCCAAAGAAAGAACTACGTGGAGTCTGTGCTGAGTAGGTACAAGCTGAAAGTTTTATACCAGGGGGCTGGAAGTGCATTTAACTTAATATTGCCAAACACAATGCCTGACACACTAGTCATTGGTGACTCCATAGTCAGACACACTGATGTCCCGCTCACCAGACTGAGTAAGGAGAAGGTCACAGTAAGCTGCCTGTCGGGCGCTAGAATCCGCCACATAACGCAAGCACTCAGGTCTCTCAACAGCAGGTACAAATATGACTCAGTCATTGTCCACGCTGGTGTAAACGACCTGAGACGTACCTCCTTGGACTACATGAAAAGAGACATTGAGGAGCTCTCTGATTATGTAGCCCAGGCAGGTATGACCCTGACCTTGAGCAGTATCCTACCTTCACCAAGAATGATGCCACAATACAGAGATAAGATGATCAGCTTTAACAATTGGCTTAAACACTGGTGTCATTCAAAGGGGATCCAGTATCTGTCTGCCTGGGATGACATGCTGGACAAGCCACGCTGCTTCGCAAGGGACGGCTTGCACCTGTCACCCTGGGATTCCGGATATTGGCAAAGGCTCTTGCCACCCCATAGTGCCTTTTTAGGCAAGGCTCAAATTCTAAACCTACCACCCTAGAACACAAAAAAGAAAAAACTAAGGGTAATGCTGCTCAATGCCAGAAGTCTAAATCTCAAAATGCACGCACTCGAGGCCCTTCTCAGTATGGAGAACATCGATGTTTGTGCTGTGACAGAAACCTGGTTCAAGGCTCCTGAGAGCACCCCAGCGCTATCAGGTTTTACCTCATATCATGCGTTCCGGCCCCAAAATCCGGACAATACCAAGAAAGGAGGGGGGGTATCCATATTCATCAAGGACACCCACACCTCAAGACTGGTGGCAACGCACGATGCATCGGAGACCATCCAGGTGCAATTAACCATAGGCAAGACTGCTCTGCAAATTGTAGCATGTTACAGGCCACCCTCACAAACTCAGGAAACTCACATGGCCTTCCTGAAAACACTAGAGATAAATGTATCACCAAACACCATCATACTAGGTGACTTCAATTACCCTAATATAGACTGGGAACACTACTCAAGCCCAAACACCCTAGCCCAAAAGTTCCTGGAATTCATAAACTCAAATGCCATGGAACAACTAGTCACCATCCCCACAAGAGGAGATAACATACTTGATCTCATCATCACGAACATGGGAGCACAATGTTCAACACCGAAGTATACCCCTCACTGGTGAGATCAGATCACAAACTAATCTCGCTGGAGGTCCTCATCCCACCCCACCTGAAATAAAAAGACCACAGTAAAGAACTTCTCAAAAGCCGACTTCACACTTCTAAAGACTAGTGTGGTCTCCTTTCAGGCCCCGAGCGGAAAACAATACTCAAGCCGCTGAATCACTTACAAACGCCTTCTACCAGCACCTGCAGGACTGCATGGATAAGGCAATCCCAAGCAAAACAAAGACTCTTTGTACCAAAGGCAAGCGTCCAGTCTGGTGGACCCCAGCCATAAACAAACTCTACAACAAAAGGAGGAAGCTACTACAAGATAGAGCAAAATCCTTAAAAGGTAAGACACCCTTGATCACTATAAGTAAAAAACTAAGAGCTCTCATAAAATCATCCAAAGCAAATTTCGAGAGAAAAATAGCTAAAGACTCAAAAGACAATCATAAGGCCTTCTTTAGCTATGTTAGAAACCTAGGAGGAAACTCCCAGATATGCTCAGAACTAGTTCAAAATGATGTGAAGATTACTGATCCTACAGACATTGCCAACATACTGGCTGACAGGTTCAGTGCAAACTTCTCCCCTCCCCAAAAGGAGAGAGATCTATAACAAATGAGTGCAGCCCCCAAACATCTCCAGCGCCCAAGTGAGAACTGCTCTCTCCAAAGCACAAAACACAGCATCCATGGGACCCGATGGTGTACCCGGCTGTGTGCTCCACGAACTCAATGAGGAATTAAACCCACAGCTAGGACAGCTGTTTAATCAAAGTCTTACCTCTGGATACGTGCCAGGAGTGGCGCACTGCAACTGTGGTCCCACTTCACAAAGGCGGTGCCTCCACAGACCCTGGAAATTACCGGCCCATTAGCTTGACAAGCCTTATCTGCAAAGCCATGGAGAGGATCATAATGGACCTCATAAATAAAGACATAGGAATTTGCAGACTTTGGATCCAACCCAGTTTGGCTTTGTCAAAGGCAGATCATGCCTTTTAAACTTGGTTGACTTTTTGAAACAGTCACCAAAGCCATTGATGAGGAAAGGCAGTCCATACAGCCTACCTCGATCTGGCTAAGGCCTTGATACAATACCCCACTCGGGTATCATTGAAAAACTCATCAGCTTAAATGTTAACCCATACATCACAAGATGGGTTGCAAACTGGCTGAGTGACAGAACCCACAGGGTCAGAGTTGCTGGCGCCATGTCAGACTCAAAACCTGTCACAAGTGGTGTCCCACAGGGCTCAGTCCTGGGCCCACTCTTGTTTGGCATCTACTTTTCCGAAGTACAAGCAAACACAGGAGGGTTATGGCTGACAAAGTTTGCAGATGACTGCAAACTGCGCGCCATAGTAGAAAACACATCTGACACAGATATCCTTCAGAAGGGTCTCACAGAAGCGGATAACTGGTGCCAGAGCCACGGCCTAAAGTTAAATGCCAAAAATGCATAGTCATACCCTTCGGGAAAAACAAGGTTACCCCTAGCTACCAAATAGGTGGCAATCCACTGAGCACAGAAGAAGTTATCAGGGACCTGGGGACCCAGGTTGATAGTAGTCTGTCATTCGACACCCATGTAGCTAAAGTAGTTAGGAAGTCCTTCTACATTGCCCACCTTATCATGAAGGGATTCTCATCTAGATCAAGGGAGGTCATAGTCTCCCTTTACTCATCACTCATCAGACCAATGATTGAGTACAATGCCCCATTCGGAATGTATCTGACCCGACACTTGCAGCAGCTGGAGAGGCCACAAAGTTCCTCACCAAAAGGATAAAGGGTCTCAAAAATCTGTCCTATGCTGCCCGACTGAAAGAACTCCAGCTCTATTCAGTCGCACGCTTGCTCAGAGGTGACCTTTGTCTAACATACAAGGCCATGTCAAACCCAGATTTGATGAATATGCTTCACCTCAAAAATCTAGATCCATCAGAGCCACAAGGGCGGAGACTTAAACCTCGACACGGCTATTAATAGGACGTGCTGGAGAGATAGATTCATCACCCAAAGACTCCCTATGCTGTGGAACAAAATCCCGGTACATGTGAGGCAGAGCACCTCGCTGGCCTTGTTCAAGAGAAATCTTGACCAATGGATGGGAGATCGCAGATATACCCCAGGAATTACCTCAGTGTCACTGCTCGACAGAGGCACAGCAAAATAATGGGTATAGTTCCCCATACTAAAGGGGTGGCGTAAGCCACAAAACAATGGGCTAGGCTTATAAATGCCCTCGGGCAGATAGCCTAGTATGAACCTATGAACCTATGAACCTATAAGAAGCAAATGGAAAAGCAGGGAGGAGTCAGCAAAAACAGCTAGGAAAACACAGTTAATTACATGGAACACTGGGAGTTATTCAAATCCTATCACAAGAAGGAAACTACAGGAAAGTTAAAGAGGATGAGGGGTAACATTGTTCTATTATAAGAAACAAAATAGAAAATCAGAGATAGGGAGAATATACCATGCTACCCAAAGGGGGAAATAGTAGGAAGAGGGCAATATCAACTGTATTTCATAGAGGATGTCAGACAACCACAGAGCAAGTGATAAAATATGGGATAGATAGATGGATCATCTGGCATGGAAAAGTGAAACACAACTGTTGGCCAAAAAGAACCATGTATGCAACAAACAGGGATAAAGAAGGGTTGTACAAAAACTTTTTTGCTAAGTGAGCAAGACCAGAAGAGATGGGATAGACATAATGGGAGTGGGAAGACACTGTCCCCATGGAACCAGAAAAAGGCAGGCTATATGAAAGGAGGCAATATAACACAAAGATGAGCCAGGAATTATCCCAAGGAATAAAAGAGGAATGGTGACTGGACATATGGAAGGGAAATGTATCCAAATGAGGGGGAAATACACCTACAGAAGAAACATTTTGGTACAGGCAAGTAGGTCAGACAGGTTCTTAGGGAAGAAAAAACAAATGGAAATAATGGAAGAGATCCAAATATAGGAGACACATGTCAGATCATGCAGCAAGGAGACATAAGTGAACAGTAAAATAATACAATGAGACAGGATTAGAGGTGGATTAACTATAAAGGGGACAATGCAACACTGCAAAGACTAATAAAGGAAATAAGGGTGTTCCGATATGGAGCTGCATGTGTAAATCGAGCCAGAGCACTCCTCCTTACTATGACCTAAAAGTGTCAAACAAGGGTCCAGATTTTAAGAAAAGCATGGAAATGAATCCTCAATACTAGGTACTTTCTCCACATGAATGAAAATAAAGAAAAAATTACAAGCAGGCAAAGGGATCTTGTTGTCCAACCTCCCAAAGGCCAAAACAGCACCGAAGCAGAGTGCCAATATGGTGATGGACTGGTATTTCTTCCCTCCAAGAAAGGACATTACAGATCTAGGAGAAAAAATAGACAAGCTTTGCACAGAAATTATCAAAATAGGAGATGCTTTAGTCAATTCTATAAAGAACAACAACAAAAAATACAAGAGATTGAAACACCACACTCCAACAACTCAGATGATTTTGAAAACCTAAAGGTGCAAGAGAAGAAAAGGCTAAGTAGATTGTCCAGCCTAGAAGAAACTCAGAAATACTTAGAGTAGAAAATCCTGGAGCTGGAGGACAGAAGTAGATAAGAGACTATCAGACGTATAAATGTTGCACAAGTGTTAGAGGGAAGAGACTGTTGGTAATATGTTACTGAACTGCTAGCCACATGGACTGAGCTTACTAAAGAGGAAATTCAACTGGACAGGTCACATAGAATATATTACCATACTACCATTTATAAGTTTCCATGACCAAAAGTGTTCAAATGTCAAAGTTTTCTTTTAAAAGAAAAAGTCCTGAGCCTCATGCGGGTAAAGAAAAAGCAAGTGACATCAGGAAACCAAAGGGTTTCACAGAGCAGGACCTTTCACTTGGTACTAGCACAAAATAAAGCAGATTCATTCCTGTATTTAAGTAATGCAGACAACTCAAGCTCAACCTCAGGTTTAGTTTACTGCACCTAGTAATACTTAATTTTTTTCCCGCATGGGACAAACAACTTTCATGACCCTACACAAGCACAGGAGAAAATGGAAAGATACTGTAACACATGCAAGTTTACTTTTTCTCACAACAGATGTAGTTGACTTGTTCACTGCTATTCACAGTGATGAAGGTTTAGATACATTTCATGACAGTTTGAGTGATTGTGAGTTTCTTTCGGACAATAAGATCAATCTTATTACTGAGTTGACATCTCTTGTTTTGGACAATAATTGTATTTTTTATTTTTTTGAAGGCAAAATATTTAAACAAACCAAGAGGGTAGCTGTGGGTACAGCTTGTGTCCCAGTATATGTCAACTTAGTCTTACTTGCATGGTAAAAAGACATGTATTTAATTGTTAACTATTTAAGTGTGTTAATTCTATCTCAGATTCTTAGATTACATATTTATATTATGGGATGGCCCTGAGTCTCATATTGAAGAATTTTTGGTACACTTGAATAATATAACTAAATTTTAGAAATCTACTTCACACTATGACAAAATCAACAAGAACTGTTTAGACACACTGAGTATGCACACTGATAATGGTTTTAAATTTAACATATACAGAAAACCCACCTTCAGCAACTCTTACTTACACTTTTCTAGTTGCCATCTGTTTTCACAGAAAAACAGTTAGGTGAAAGGTCAATGTATCAGGGTGGCCAGAATGACATCTAATACTGAGGATGCATGTATTAAATTAGATATAGTAGCCAGTATGTTTAAAGGATTTGGTAAAAGGAATTAGTAATGAGGTTTTATCTGAATGAGGTGCCAAATATAGACCTTTGTTGTATGCATGGGTTTGTGCAACACTGTTAAAATTAATTTTGTAGGTGGATTTGTACAAGCCCTAGTTCTGCAATACAACAATTTGAGTGGCAAGGTCAAAAACATTGTCAATAAGAATTGAAGAATTGGAATGTATTAAGGACAAACCCTATTGTATATAAATTATTAGGACCGGAACTACTTTTTATTTGTAAGACGGCTCATAATATTAAAAATATATTCAAAGCCAATCACATTCTAAAGTATTTTTTGCAAAAAGGTAACTGTTCCACCAAAGGGTCAATTTATATTGCAAAGTGGTGCTTGGGATATTCTACTTTTTATGTGGGCAAAACTGAACAGTGGTTACAAAAAAGGATTTACAAGCACCTCTGTGATATTACACATAAAATGTAAACAATTCTTTATATAAACGTGTTTCTTCCTGCTCACAATATAAACAATTCTCTATTACTATATTGGAACACGTTAGGAATGGGAAATCAAAATGGAAACATAAAGAATTGTTGTGGCAGCTTAGGCTGAATGCTAACACAGCACTGGGCTTGAATAAGTTTATGTCAATGCAAACTTTATGTATATTAAGATTTAAAAAATTATAATTTATTCCTATGTGCGTGTGTTGTATTATATAATTGGATATTCTTTTTTCATATTTGTGATGAGTAATTTTAGCTACACTTAGAATTAATTATTAAATGAAGGCCCCTTAAACTGTTAATGATTTTATTGAACATTTGTATTTAAAGAAGTGATGCAATTCTGGATGTATTCTGCTGAAGTCTCATTTTTAGGGATGAAAGCGTTCAATGTTACCCAAAACTCTTTCCTTTCTGTAGAAACCTGGCTCACCAAAAATCAGCATATTTTAAATCCTAAAAAGACTAAACATTTACTCTTTCTCCCAAAATCACTTTTACATCTCAAACCCAACTTTACCATCTCATCCTTAAATAAAACCATCATTAATGTAGAATCCCACACAAAGCTACTTGGAATGATAATAGATGATCAATTAAAATTTTACCTCCATGTCAACAATCCATTAAAAAAACAAACCAAAGACTGGGTCTCCTCTACAGGAACAAAAAATTCCTAACTCTAGATAGACTCTCCTTGACTCAAGCTTATCTACTTCCAGGCCTTCTCTATGCTGCTCCATTCCTTACAAACCTTCAGTCTTCCTTAATTACTAAGTTGGAACAGGCATACAATAAAATCGGAACATTTGCTGCAAACCTACCATATACCTCTCACCACTGCATGGCACTAAAGAATCTATAGTGGCATGAATTTCCCCATCATCTTCACCCTTTACCTCTCCAAATAACTCACTTCTTACTCAACAAACCCTCGGTCTTCCCTATCCAATCTTTTGTCATACTATGCCCCAGTCTGTAGCACAGACCAACTTCTGCAAATATACAAATCCAATAAAACTGTTGGTAAAGCATTATGCAAATATTCAGTATCTCATAATTGGAACAAACTCCCACTCAACATAAGATGCATTGCACACTCCAATAGTGTCAAAAAAGAACTAAAACATTCTCTAGCTAAATCATGGATATGCCCTTGTCATGACCCCCACATGACCCCTTACCTCTTACGTCTGCTACTAATTTCTTGCTCTTCTACTTCTACCTGCAAACACTTTCATGATGTTAAGGCTTAAACAGCTTTACCCACAATTCCTTATGTATTATGAATATGTGAAAGTTACTTCTCATTTGTTGGTCTATTGTATGTAACATAATTATGTTTATGATTTGTTTTGGATTTCTCAAATTTGTAAACTGCCATATCTTGCCATTGTTCACTTTTCTCTCTTTATTTATTTTTACATTGCTTATTTTTATATAATTGTATAAGTATTTGGAGCTTTTCCCCTCGGGTCTCCACTGAAAATGGGCTTGAGCTCAGTTGGACCACCCTGGTTAACAAATATCAAATAAATAATAATAAATAAATGTTTTTAACAATATTTTAAATAGTTACTTAAATTTCTTTTTATGTAGTCAAAGAGTCTGGTTTCTTTGAAATCTATTTGGACCCATTTTCCTAGCACTTATCTTGGTTTTACTTGTCCAAAACTTTACATTAAGAGGTTATGAGAACAAAATGAATAAAAGCAGGAATGTAATGAAAAAGAGAAGGCACTGGGTTTTTCTAGGTATCCAGACATGATCATATAGACAAGAAGAAAAAAGTTCTTCATGCAGAAACATTTCAAAAAGCATCTACAGCCTCTGCTTTTGCCTAAGATACCTAAAATGATCTGCAGAAGAACTCTTGCTTGATGCCACAAAACATCCAAATTCCGCCTGTGCCTTCTTGCTGGTTTCATTTAGTTAACCCATGCTCTGACTAACTCCTGAAGATCCCTCCTATATCAGAGTACTGAATGCCAAGAACCATTTCAGAGGGACTGTACGGAGAATAAGCACATCTCTTATGTCCACACATCTCTTATGACCTGGGACCAACTAGATATTTCCTTGGCTGCTCTCCCAACCCTAATATGTGACCCAGTAGAATACTGGTCTTAGCTTGTCACACTGGTACATTCCCGTCAACAAGCATTCAATATGGAGGGTAGTGCTGAGTTCATTGTCTTTCCATGGTGTCAAGTTCTTTGATAAATAACTTGCATATACTGCACAGCCACCAAAGTGTAAAAGTTTACAATGAGGAGTTCCAGGTCTTCTAATGAAAACTGCAGTTTAGTTTACCTCTAACCTAAGCCACAGCTTAAATGGCCAAGAAATGAATTCCAGCTCTAATGTTTGCCAGTTGCACAGCAACAGATAACTCCTGGTTTTAATCCAAAAAGAAAAAAAAACTCGACCCAAATGGTAATATATTGATCTGCTTTTATTCATCCTTCTCTGCCAAGTTATGCTGTATATTTCTCTGTACTCACCTCTTTGTTATACAACATCCCTTCTGAAATTTCTGGATGTTGTTTCTTGCTTTACAGAGAATTTAGCTTTAGATACCTCCAGGCTGTTGTTCACTAACTGACTTTTTTTCTGTTTAATAATTACTTTCCCTGTTCTTTCTTTTTTTTTTTTTTGGCACATTGTGCCTATCTTCACTTACATAGCTATTAAAAATAGCTGACTCTACAAAATGCAGATTATATTAGCTGTCTCAAATTCCAAGTACATCATCTATTTAGACCCCAAACAAGACGCAAGTTAGTACCAACTATTTAGAAGTTTTAACAATACCATCTTTGGACAGGGGCATAAGGCCCCAGATTGCTGAAATAGTTGACATAGTAGATTATAACCTAGGGAAATATAGCTGTTCCAGTGCCAGAGTGTATGTTGACAGTAGTGTAGTAGAGAGCAAGTGCTTGAACCACATGTGCTGTAATACTGTGCCATTCTCTTGCAGCTCTTATTGTAATAAATTGTAGAATTAGTACCACTAAGCTGATAGCTATTTCTACTGCTTCTAGCTGCATAGAATCATCTTTGTTGGAGCAGTACACTGCAGACCACACACTGCATGTAGCGTAAGTACATTATTCCACAGATGCTTTTCACAATGCATGGAACTGCATGTGTGGGCAGACTAGCTAGTGTAATGAAAAATAATTACACACACAGGAAAAATTTGATGCAGGAAAATAAAATAGGGGAAGTTACCTCCACAGAGAGACCAGACACCAGTGGAGTCCCCCAAGGCTTCTTTGCTGGGACCCCTCCTATTTGGCATCTGCTTTTCTGAAATAAAAGCCAATACAAAAGGCGCTGGCTGACTAAGTTTGCTGGTGGCTGAAAGCTAGGAGCAGTCACTGAATTAACAAATGACTTACCCATCCGGCAGGAATATTTGTCCCAAATTTAAAAATGGTGCCAAAATCATGGACTGAAGCTAAATACCAGAAACTGCATTAGTGTATCCTTTGAGAAGTCACCTCATAGGTTCATAGGTAGGTACTAGGCTATCTGCCTGAAGGCATTTATAAGCCTAGCCAGAATGTGTTGGCTTTCGCCGCCCCCTTAGATTAGTTCCCTGTGCCTCTGTCCAGCAGAGCCACTGAAGTGATCCCCAGGGTAAACATTCTGTTTCCCATCCACTCGTCAAGATTTCTTTTGAAGAGTGTTAGCAAGGAGCTCTGCCTGATGTAGATTGGGATCTTGTTCCAAAGCATGGGAAGTCCCTGGGACAGGAATCTATCCCGCCAGCACATCCTATTTATTGTTGTGGTGAGGTTTAGATCCCTAGAGCGTATGGCTCGAGGAGATAAGGTTTTCTTTAGGTGGAGCATGTCCATCAATTCTGAGTTGGACATGGCCTTGTATGTCAGGCAGAGATCACCTCTGAGTAGGCGGTATGCAACCGAATACAGCTGGAGTTTCTTCAGTCGAGCTGCATAGGGCATCTGTTTGAGGCCAGTGATCCTCTTGGTGAAGTACTTCTGTGGTCTTTCCAGCTGTTGTAGGTGTCTTGTAAGGTACATCCCAAATAGGGCGTTGTACTCTATGATGCGTCTGATGAGTGATGAGCAGAAGGGCACAATGACCTCTTTTAATCTGGATGCAAACCCTTTTGTGATTAGGTAGGCCATGTAGAAGGATTTTCTAACCACTTTGGCAATGTGATTATCAAAGGTGAGATTACTATCTACTTGGGTCCCCAGATCCCTTATTACATCTTCCGTATTTAGGGGGACTACCACCTATGTGGTAGTTTGTGGGTACTTTGTTTTTTCCAAAGGGGATGACTATGCACTTTTTGGCATTTAGCTTGAGGCCATGATTTTGACATCAGGTATCTGTCTCAGTGAGACCCTTTTAGAGGATGTCTGTGTCAGCCGGAGAGTCAATTATAGCCCCTAGTTTGCAGTTGTCTGTGAACTTGGTCAGCCATAGTCCTCCTGTGCTTGCCTGTACCTCTGAGAAGTATATGCCGAACAGGAGGGATCCTAGGACTGAGCCCTGGGGGATGCCATTTGTGCCCAGTTTAGAGTCGGACCTAGCTCCCGCAACTCTCACCATGTGGGTTCTGTCCGTGAGCCAGTTGGCAACCCATCTTGTGATGTAGGGGTTTATGTTTAGGCTGGTGAGCTTGTCTATAATACCAGAATGGGGAATGGTGTTGAAGGCCTTTGCAAGGTCTAGGTAAGCTGTTTGTACCACCTTTCCCTCATCTATAGTCTTGGTAACTGTCTCAAAGAAGTCCACCAGGTTTAGGAGGCATGATCTGACCTTAACAAAGCCGAACTGAGTAGGGTCCAGTGTTTAGAGGTTCCCAATGTCTCTGTTAATGAGTTCCATTATGATGCACTCCATAGCCTTGCAGACCAAGCTAGTCAGGCTTATAGGGTGTTATAGGGTGATATTTCCCAGGGTCTGTTGTGGCACCACCTTTGTGGAGCTGAATAGCCACTGCTGTGCACCACTCTGTGGGCATGTAGCCTGTGGAGAGGCTGACTTTGAACAGTGTGTTTAGGTGAGAGGTTAGTTCATCTTTGAGCTCATGTAGGACGCAGCCTGGTACACCGTCCAGTCCCATTGATGCTGTGTTTTTGGTCTGGAGAGGGCTGTTTTAACCTGAGTGTCTGTGATTTCAGGGACTCTACATTCTTCTGGTATGGTTATGGGCCCTTTTGGGGGTGAGTGGGGGCTGAAGTCTGTGCTGAACTTGTCTGCCAGGATGTTGGTGATATTGGTCGGTTCAGTGTATTTTGTGCCATTCTGCACTATCTCTGAGCAGATCTGAGCATTGCCACTTAGATTCTTGACATAGCTAAAGACTGTCTTGTGGTTATATTTGGAGTCCTTGGCAATTTTTCTTTTGAAGCTTGCCTTGGATGATTTTATGAGGAGTCATAGTTTCTTGCTGATACTGATCAGGGATGTCTTCCTTCTTGGGATTTTACTCTTTTCTGTACTAGTTTCCTCCTTCTATTGTATAGCTTCTTTATGGCAAGAGTCTGCCAGACTGGTTTCCTTTTCTTGGAAGAGTGAGTCTTGGTTTTGCTTGGGATAGCATGATCCATGCATTCTTGTAGGTGCCTGTAGAATGCATTAGTAAAGGATTTTGCAGCTTGGACAGCGTTATCCTTTAGCATGGGGGCTTCGAAACTTTCCACCTCAGTTTTAAGTAACGTGAAGTTTGCTTTTGAAAAGTTTTTCAAAGTGGTTTCCTTGTCTGGCGAAATGTGGATATCCAAAGTGATTTGTTTATGGTCAAATCTAACCTGCGAGGGGTTGACCTCCGGTGTGGAACACCGGTCACCCATGTTGGTGATGACCAGGTCCAATATGTTGTCACCTCTGGTGGGAGTGTTGACCAGTTGAACCACGGTGTTTGAGTTTATAAATTCTAGGAAATGCTGGGCAAGGGAGTTAGTACTTGAGTAGTTCTCCCAGTTAATGTTTGGATAATTGAAATCACCCAATATTAGGGTGCTTGGTAGGACCTTTATGTTTCCCAGTGTTTCCAGAAACATGGAATGGGGGGTCCTGGGACATGGTGGGTGATCTGTAGCAAGCTACAATTTGAATTGCAGTTTTGCCTGTTGTTAGTTGCACATGGATGATCTCTGAAGCATCGTGCTGTGCCACTAACCTGGAGGTGCGGGTATCCTTGATGAATATGGATATGCCCCCGCCTTTTGTATTTCGGTTCGGGTTCTGTGGTAGAAATGTATGGCATGAGTTGTAGCCTGAAAACTACCACATTGATAATATGCCTCTTAGGGCTGACCCAATTGTTTGGTATTTGAAAACATATGTGGACATTGACCTAACTTTCAACCAAAGTGTTCATTCTCATGAAAAGAGTTTTTCTCTATTGCACAGCTTATAAACAAAGGGATTGTATGTATATCTAGGGATGTCATTGCCCCCCCTTTTACTCAGCTCTCATTAAGCCAGTCATTCAGTATAATACCCCTCTGGCATGTATCTGCCTAGTCACATGCAACAACAAGAATACTGACAGAGAAACCTTGCTAAACAGATTCAACACCAAAACAATATGTCCTACAGGGACAGACTCAGAGCTGTTTCACTATACTTAATATCCTACAGACTGCTAAAAGGTGACCTCTTTCTGGTGCACAAGGCATCCTCTGACCTAATGCTGATGGATTTACTGTACAATAGCAAGTCAAATGGCATCAGAAATGCTTGGTCTTGGGATCTAAACCTTTTCTGCAACATCAACAGAATGGTTTGTATGTCCGGACATATCTTGCAGAGGATACTACTATCTGGAACAAACTTCCTACCCATGTAAAATAAAATTCATCCCTGTCCATATTCAACTGCAGCTTGAATCTATGGATGAGAAACAGAACATTTATCCTAGGACTGCCCCCTGTGCTACTAATAGATAGAGGTGTCTTCTAAATTCTTGATCCCATGCATGGTCCCCTCAAATTATCTTTGGTATGATCCCAATTATTATCATTAAGGGTAATATATATTTATTGACCATGGGATGGGTAAGACCACTCTAACTCCAAATGGAATAGATTAATTCAAGCACAAAAAAGGAAAGTGGTTAGGCATAAAATGACCAGCAAGGGCAGCCTGCCTAGTATTTACCTACAAACCTATTACTGAGCAGCATACCTCTCAACTGTCCAGATTTTTGCCTTTTATTTTTGGTCTTTGCTTCATAAAATTTGTGGATTTCTGGCAAATCCCTGAGGAATGAAATCACTAAATAATGAAACACACTTGAGTATTAGACTTCATATCCTTCAAGAAAATGCAATACAATGCACATTGACCCAAATCTTGTTATTCTAGCAACTTTCTACGTTTATAAGAGCAATATTTAAAATCAGTCCCTATTTTTAAATATTTGTCCCCCCATTATTTTAAGCTTTGTCCAGATTTCTTGCACTAAGAAGTTGAGAGGTATGATGAGCAGTAAATCTGAAACTGTTTTACTAAGCTGTAACCCAACTTTTCTGCAAATTTCAGTCATCACACCAGAAGATCAGAAGCACTTATTACAAATTATCCATAACTGAGCCCAATTACAAAGATACTAGCCGTAGGGTCCTGAGCAAGAAACAGAAGTGATTTTTTTTTCCTCCCTTCCCCCTCCATTTTGTATCTTGTTAAAATATGCACATAGTAAAGATAAACACTAGGGTCTTCTAAATGCCTATCCACAGTACCACAGTAGATGGAGGTCATTTTAACAGTGAGCAAGAAATAAAAAAGCAAAAAAGAAACAGATTGGAGTTTGGCCATCAGGGTCTATAGATGTCAGTGACAATAGTAAAGTGGCTTCCCAGCTGCATTCATAGCACTAAATGTTCCACAATGATTTGCTGGGTTTATCCAATCAGACAGCTCTCACATTCCCACACAATTTAACAAGTTCTTTACCAAAACAGTCCAAACCCTTACCAATGCCCTCAATACCACTAGCAGCCCTATACCACATGCTAGCAAAACCCACCCTACTACTCAAAACAATAACACCAACTTTTCCCTACACCGTGTACCCACTAAAATTATTTCAAAGCTCCTTAAGAAACTCAAACCAACCACACTAGCTGATGACACACTACCAGCCGAATTCCTTCAGGTAGCAGCAGACACCATAGCCTATCCCCTGTCCATCCTCATAAACAGGTCACTTGCAGAATTCAAAGTCCCCACCCAGTGAAAAACATCACACATTCTTCCACTGCACAAAGGGAGCAACTCCTTAGAAGTCACCAACTGCCGCCCATTCGCAATACTCTCACCTCTATCCAAGATATTAGAGAGAGTTGTACATTTCCAACTATTTCGGTAGCTTTTACAAAGCAACTTAATCTCCAAAACTCAGCATAGTTTTAGACCATCCCACAGCACCACCACAGCATTACTATAATTTACAGATATAGTTAACCACGATAGAAACAAGGGACTATTTGTATCTTCCATTTTCTTAGACTTATCTAAAGCCTTTGACATGGTAGACCATAACATTCTTCTCCAAACATTATCTACCCTAAGCCTCAGCCCCTCCACTATATCATGGTTTACTAGCTACTTATCTGGTCGACAGCAAGCAGTCCTATGGCATGACCAGCTGTCCCCCCTGCTACCAGTACCCATAGGTGTCCCTCAAGGATCCATCCTTGGCCCACTGTTGTTCTCACTATTCACCAACCAAATCAATTCCTCCTCACTCACAGCATCAGTAGTACAATACGCAGATGACAACACCCTTATACGTGCCGCCCCCACCTTAAAGGAACTGCAAATCCTCACACAAAACACTTTTATTCTAGCTGAAACATGGTTTACAAACATCAAACTTATTCTTAACTCCAAAAAAACTAAATTAATTATTTTCCGACCAGGTCATGCTCCCCACCTCAACAACACTTTCACCATTCACTCCAAAGATAACATTCAAATCACTCCAACTGCACACACTAGACTCTTTGGTGTAGAAATAGACAATAACCTCAAATTTGACATACATATATCACAAACCATTACAAACGTTAATAAAAAACTAGGACTTCTCTATAGGAACAAACACTTTATCACTAAACAAACCAAAGCTACTATTGCAAGACCTCATCTCTTATCCATCCTTCTCTATGCCTCTCCCATCCTTACTAATCTCCATCAGAGTGATCTGAACAAAATGGAATCTTGTTATAACAAAATAGCCAAGTTCGCTACTGAAACCTCATACAAATCCCACCACTGCCTCACCCTTAACAAACTCAGTTGGCTCAAGCTACTTCAACTACTTCTGTTTAATCAACTCACAGTAGCGCATAATCTCTTGTACCTTCCAGAAAAAAAAACCTGCACTTCAAAATATAATTAACCACCACATCCCTACGAGAGCCTTACAATCTAGTTCTCAGAACCTAATAAGCATTATCAGACACAAAAATTATGCTGGCAAATCTCTCTTTGCCTGCACTATTGCCAAAATCTGGAACTCACTACCTAGCCAAATAACCTCAACTACCTCCACTATTCAGTTTAAGAAACTCTTGAGAACCCACTTCTCAAACAATTGGCTTTGTTCATGCTACTCCCCAGGTTAATGTGCACCAATACCATGTTCAAGGATTCTGCTAAAGGTCCCCTAATTCCTTTCACTGTAAAGCTTAATAATCACTTGTTATTTCTGTAACAAAATATTGAGAGTACTCATAATTTAGAAAGACAAAAAAAAAAAGTTTTCTTGTGTTTATATTTTATACTTTATATAAATCCTACTACTAGAATGCTGTATGCTGACTTTACTAAAGGAATTATTAATCTATACATAACTTGTGTTTTTATGGAACCTATATATCTGTATGATATTCTTGTGTAATTTCTTTATGACATGCTACTGGAGCTTTTCTCCCCAGGCCTCTGCTGAAAATGGATATGTGTCCAGTTGGACTTTCTCGGTTAACAAATGTAAAATAAAATAAAATAAAATAAAAATAAAAAACATGTATATGCTGTGATGTGGTGAAGTGCTTCCATTAGTAGCCAGGCAGGTGCATAACCAGGTAGAAGTTTTTCATCTGTACGTCCTGTTCTAAAAGAGACGGCCACGGTGGTGCAGTGGTTAGCATTGCTGCCTCACAGCAAGAGGTTCACTGGTTCGATCCTTGGCTGGGGTGCCTTCTGTGCAGAGTCTGCATGTTCTCCCTGTGGTCGTGTGGGTTTCCTCTGGGTGCTCCGGTTTCCTCCCACATCCCAAAGACATGCTGCAGGTGGACTGGATACTCTAAATTGGTGTGAGTGTGTGCTTTCTGTGGAAGGTTGGGTGCCAGGCTGGCAACTTGACACCATAAAACTCCACTACCAATCATGAGCAGACAAGGTGATCCACTGTGGCAACCCCTAACCAGGAAAACCCAAAAGAAGAAGATCCTGTTCTAAAAGCTCAAAGTGTAGTGTCATGCTCCCAGCATCACGCAGTCCCAGTAGTAATTTTAGGATACTCATGAAACTGTCATCTGTCTGTATATTGTGTGAACACAAACTGTTCAAATGAGAAGTGTCATTGCAGGAAAGCAGCTATATGACTATAAGGAAAACATTCATATTTGTAATGATTAGTATGCTATCCAGCAACTTTCTGTATCAAAGTAGACATTAGTAGACTACTGATTATGAATACAATTGCAATGCATGAGTAAACTTGAAAACTCTACTGACATGAGTACTGTAAAGTAATGATTTCCATATAGCTTCTGGTGTCCCATGTGTTTATGAGTAATACTGATAGTTGCTACCTCCTAATACCACTGACAAACTGTATTATGGTGCCCTGCTATGCAACCTCCCAAAGCTTAGCAACAGAGCTGTGAGGCTAGTCTGCAAACCACTGTCTTCCCTACATCTTTCTCCTTTCATTGCTACATTTGTAGGTATTTTGTATTTCCTCAATCTCTAAATGTAATCTTACTCTATATTTTTCTCTTTCTGTTTTAATGGTTGCCAAAAAGACAGTTTGCCTTTTTTATACCATAATCCCCTGAAATAATAGGTGTGTCAGACTGTGGTGCAGATTTTTAGTCTGCATCAGCTGCACTCAAATAGAAGTGAAAAATAGCAACATCCAGACAACCTTAGGAGCTGTGTAAGTAATTTTGAACATTTTGCCATGGATTATAATTAGACATTGCTGAAGAATCTTGTTGTTGTGTCTTTTGGCTTTTCCCGGTTAGGGGTCGCCACAGCGGAACTCCAGTCTGCTAATGATTGGTAGTTGATTTTTACGTGCCGAGTTACCAGCCCTGACGCACAACCTTCAACGAAGGTATGCCCATTCGCCCATTCACGCATGTCTCCACGCAGAAGATGCTCTAGCTGAGAATTGAACCAGACAATGTCTTACTGTGAGGCGACAACGCTACTGCAACACCACCACTGCGGCTGCTGAAGAATCTTGTAGAGGGCTAAAATGTAATAGTGAGCTTACAGGGATTAAGGACCTCATACACTTGTAGTGTTATAATAGCATACACTGTCCTGTTTGGTATGTACCTAACCAGGCACATCCAACAATTGGAACATCCACACGGGTTCATCACTGAAAGAATATAGGTTGTAGCTGACATGTCCTGTGCAGACCACTTCAAAGCTCTATCCCTGTATTCCATTTCCATTAGGCTGCTGAGGGAGATCTATCCCTGGAATATAAGGCATTGTCTGACCCCACTCTGATGGATTTCCTACATATATGCAAAACAAACTGCACTAGTTACCCATTCTAAAGACTTATATATTCTCCAGTCTCTACCCCATTCCTTTCTGTCACATGCAATGGCTATTTCTCCCGTCAACCAGCTCTCCTCTCTTCCTCTAGTTCCTTTTTTCTCCCAATAACTAGTTCTCATCACTCCACTGCTTTTTCTCCCCATTTCTTCCCTCAGTACAACCTGTTAGATATACAGATATGTATCCCAGAGACTACCCGTCTTCTGCAATAGGCTCCCCATCTATGTAAAGCAGACTTCTTCCCTAATCTAATTAAAATGTAACTTGGACAATTGGATGGGGAACAGGAAATTCATCCCTGATTTGGCATCTGTGTCTCTAATGGACACAGGCAGCCTATAAATGGGTCATATCCCAGGCTCCTGCTTATAAACATTGGTAAGAAATTTTAGATACATGTATAGGCTTAAAAAGACAAACAAAGAAAAAAAGGATAGCAGAAACGCTCAGTTAAATTCTCACCAGTTTATTTTCAATGACAGCAAAGCTTTCAGGTTTCCCCTTCTTCAGTGCTAACTATGAACAATGCTAATACTTCCTTTAAAGGTTATAATTTCAATCTCCAACTACTATTTATCAAAGAATTATGCACCAAGCACCCAAAACTGCACCCCCCTCATTCTTCCCTATCAGTTTTCCACTCTTCTATTCCTACACAGCTGCTTTGAGTCTAATTGCTCCTCTTTTCCACAGATTAAAAATGTCATCCTACAGTACAAGAAGCAAGATTTTTCTTTTCTTATGACAGTTTGCTGGAAAGTACTCCTGTTTTTATTCTTGAAAACATTTGATGAGCCCCACTCCTTTTGCCCCGTCATGTTAAGGCCCACTTTGTTTACATGTCATACCCCAATTTCCACCCACCCAAACTTACACTAAACATATACACCTCAAGCTCTTTATCTTTCTACCTGACCGATACAATACAGAGAAATTATAGTTTTCACCCAAACCAATGACATAATCCAGCCAACTCGGCTACTTAACTCTCATGACCATACTTTCTTTCAACCAACTGACTTCTTCCCCATCAAGCTCTCTCCATCCACATCTTCATTTCCTTTATGTCTCCCTATACACACACACACACACACACATATATATATATATATATATATATATATTATTTTTTTATGTATACACACCCACACACACACACACACATATATATATATATATATATTTATCTATACTTTCTAGTCTCTGCTCATTTGCCTTCTGTCACATCCAATGGCTATTTCTCCCATCAACCAACTCTACTCTCTTCCTCTCTTTCCTTTTTTCTCCCAATAAGTAGTTGTCATCACTCCACTCCTTTTCCTCCACCTTTCCTCCCTCAGTTGGTCTCATCTCTTAAACTACTCTCCTGTCCTCTCTCCACCCATCCTATCCATTCATAGACCTATGTACATCCTATTTCTAGCACCTTTTAGGTTTATTAACTCCACTACTTCTTCCACACTCATTATACTGCTCTGTCTCCAGCTACTACTATATTCATCTCTACTAACCATTATAGTCTAGGTTCTACTGCTCTGTTTCTCTTGACTAACAACAACATTCTAGCAGTCAGATAGTCACCTCTACTTTTATACTGTCCAATATCAAGAATAATCTCCACACTTTTTCCCCATCTGTTGACACTTCACTCCTGCATCTACACAACACTTCCAGCTAAATATTTCTCCTAGCTGCCTACAGTGTTGTTACTATACCCATGTACTGTCTTATTTCTTATATTGCTAACATATGTTACAGCCTACCATCAACTTTTGCACATTCATAACCAGCCTTCCATGACCTGACACATTCAAGCCTTTAACACAACCATAAGCAGTGTCACCATAGCCACCAACTTATATACAAGCTCTTATAGCCACTTTATTAGAAACAAAGCAACCAAAAACCAAAGCAGGATAGCTGGTATAAAGAAATCTAAACAGTACAAATGAACCATCCAGGCAGAATGGATATAATGCTTTATTATTCAATTAAACCAATATAAACATAGAATAAAAAGAGATGAGGGCTTTCCACCATCAAAGTGCTTCATCATATCTAATACAATCATAAATCAATGTGTTTAAAAAGCCCTCTCATTTCTTTAAACCATGTGACCTAAGGGTGGGTCTTAAAAGCATAAACTCATTAAGTCCTTTTTCATGAGTACCCCTTAATAGCAAAATCCACTTTAACTCCAAACACTCTCTAATCCTGTCGTTTAAGCATGTGTTGGTCTTCCCAACATAAAAACAGAAGCAGCCATCACATACAGCAAGATAAACTGTGTTCCTAGAACAGCAGCTATCTTGAAACTTAAACTCATAATAATGCCTTTTGCTTAACAAAGATGTTTGCCTTTTCTGTATTCTATGTGCCGAATTTCTATGTATTGATACTCTTTTTATGTCAGTTGAATCGTCAGCTGAAAAGGAGTATTTATTACCCATTTGAATCCTCATAGTAATCAAATGCTTTAAATAAATGAATAATTCATAAATAAGAAAGAATCTTAATGGTGCAAAGATTAGAAAAGTTAGAGACAGAAAGCCAGCCTAATGGCATAGGGACAGAGTGCCCAACTGCAGCACTGGTGGCCAGCTTTCATTTTAAACTAGAATTTATAAGGGTTTGTGCAATAATTGGTTTTGGTTCTGATGAAGTTTCTGTGGTATAAGAAACAAAAGTGCTTAACTCGTTGACATTTTTTGTATCTTTGCATTTCATGGTTCATAGGTGTGTACTAGGCTAATGGCCCTGGAACCTTTACAAGCCTAGCCCATAAGATTACCCTGACATCATGCCACCCAACGTTAGTTCCCAGTGCCTCTGTCGAGTAGAGCCACTGGAGTGATCCCCGGTGTGACTTTTCTATTTCCCATCCGCTCATCAAGATTTCTCTTGAAGAGGGCCAGTGAGGTATTCTGTTTTACATGAATTGGAAGTCTATTCCATAGCATGGGCAGTCTCTGGGTTATGAACCTGTCCCTCCAGCACATTCTGTTGATTGTGGTAATGAGGGTGAGGTATCTGGAGCATGTAGTGCAGACGGATTGGGATTTCTTTAGATGTAGCATTTCTAACAGAGCTGGGTCAGACATGGCTTTGTAAGTCAAGCAGTGATTGCCTCTAAGTAGGCGATATGAGCCAGAGAATAGTTGGAGTTCTTTGAATCTGTCCATATAGGACAAGTGTTTAAGGCCCAGGATCCTCTTTATGAGGTACTTTTGTGGCCTCTCCAGTTCTTGCAAGTGTCTAGTGAGGTACATGCCAAATGATGCATTGGACTCGATGACTGGCCTAATGAGGGAAGAGTAGAGGGACACAATGACCTCTTTTTGCATGCATGCAAAACCCTTAATAATGAGATTAGCCACATAGAAGGACTTTCTGACCACAGTGGCAATGTGGTGATCAAAAGAGAGGTTGCTGTCAACCTGTGTTCCCAGATCTCTTATAACACCTTCTGTGTTCAGTGGACTACCATTGGTGTGGTAATTCATGGAACTTTGTCATTGTTACTACACAGGAAGTTCAAGTTATTGGTCTGTTGAGTATTACTGGTTTCAGTTTGTTTTTAGTTAGCCTTCATTACATCTGAAATGAATCAACAGAGATCTTTATCCAACAGGGGCCTTAGAGCCAGGACCAGCACAAAGAAAGCAATCATCCTATACCAGACAATAAGATCATTAGATTAAGATGTCAGAAGAATACCCTCTAGGTATTACCAATAACAGCTGTGCTGACTGTCAGCCTGAACTTCTCTCTCAGGAGTGATGTTGGAGGGAAACCATAATTATTTATTTATTAGGTCAGTTAATTATTTGTTTGTTTGTTTATTTCTTTAATAACCAAGCCTTGTTCTTTGGCCTTAACTTTAATGCCACAGTGCTTGAAAAATATATGGTGCAATTTGGCTCTGTGGCGTAAAGGAATGAAGCCCTGATCCTGATCCAGATGACATGGACTGATTGACAAGTGCCCCAGTTGATGGAGGGGGTCTATATTATATTAGCAAATGCTTGAAATTGCTAACACTATATAATTGACCCAAATAGTCTGAAAATGCAAAATGTCGAACACATGGATCAGCGATTTTTTTCCCAGGGAAAAAAATCTCTGATCCGTAAAAAAAAAAATCGCTGATCCATAAAAAAAACAAAACAAAAAAAACCCAGAAAATAAAGTGAGGGGCTTCTCTTCCCACACCCCCCTACTTAAATATACCAGAAAGCACCACAGTGGAGGAAATGGCAAAGTCCCGAAAACGGTCCAGTGATTTTTTTTTCTCTAGGAAAAAAAATCGCTGTTCCGTGCTTTCGGCATATTGCCATTTTGCGCAAGCATGTTCGATGAAACAGCATTCACTTAAATAATAGGAACCCAATGGAGGAGCCTTAAAGGAGGGTGGAAGTGAGGGGGCAGTGGCAGTTCAACCATTTTTGTTGAAGTGAGGTTTTCTACTCCAGTGTACCGCTGGTTCCTATTGGAGAGAGTGTTAGACAAGATGCAGATCACATCCTGGGTCACGTGCTACACTCTGTCAAGCCACATCTGTGGCACCATTTATGTCCATGTGTGTGAATATGAATGCTAACAGAAGAAGGTATACCAGGTCCTTGTGTCTCTGAAATTACAAATCAGCTAAGAGAATGGGTTACAGCCAGTTACAGAAAAAAAATGTCAGTGCTACCTCAGTGATGGTCTCTTTTAATCAACTATTGTTCCATGGGGGGATGACTGAGCTGATCAGTCATGGGTAAATTAATAACTGGCAGGTAGTCATCACAAAATTGAAAAAAAGGTGTATTTATTAGTGGCTGTCATACATTCATAGGTTCACAGCTGTATGGTAGGCTAATGACCACTAGGGCCTTTTTATGCCTAGCTAGCCATGCATCCCAAATTTCTGACAAGTTTGGGTACCATTAATAAGCATAAGCAGGGGCCTGGGATATGCAACATTTATAAGCAGGGTTGTGGGAGATTAACCATTTATAGACTACCTGTGTCCATTACAGACAAAGGTACCAAACTAGAGATGAATGTCCTGTTCCCCATCCAGTTGTCCAAGTTACACTAGAATTGGGTTAGGGAGGAACTCTTCTTCACATGGATAGGGAGTCTGTTCCACGCAAGGGGTAGTCTTTGCATTACATAGCTGTCACTTCATCAGGTCCTACTTATATCACAGCCATTGTTTAAGTCTTTAGAACAGGTAATTTTGATGCTGTTTGTTTTTCTGGATATGCAGGAGGTCCACCAGGGTGGGGTCCAATGATGTCTTGCATGCCAGGCATAGATCTCCCCTCAACAACCTATAGGAAAAAGAATACAGGAATAGACTTTGAGGCAGTCTGCATAGGACATGTTACTTATGCCCTGTATTCTTTTAGTAAGGACCCTCTTTGTATGTTCCAATTGTTAGGTTGTTGTTTCCTGGTTAGGTACATACCAAAGGGGGCATGTGCCTAAATGTTAGGTCTGATGAATGCTGAATATAACAGAACAAATACCTCCTTGTACCTAGATGTCATATGCTTGTTTATATGTTGCACAACATTGAATGAGTTCCTCACTGCTATAGAGACATGATGGTCAAAGGCTAGATTACTGTCTATGTGTGCCCACAAGTCCCTGACTACTATGGTGACTCTTAGGGGTGAGTTGTCAGTATGATGAATTTTAGTTTGTTCAAGCTATCTGTTTGTATTTTAAACCCTGCTGGGCCAAAGTCTTGTGGTTTGATTCACAGCTGTGGCAGAACTGTGCACTGCTACCAGATTTGTAACTTAATCATTTATTACTGCATTTTTCCATTAATAGTGTTACTAGTAAATTTCATCATAGTTTGGAGCCATAAATTGTAGTAGAAAGACAATAGTGGGATAATTGTCTCTGCTCCAGTTTGTGCTTCAGTGCATTTATATTCTGCTTATCTATCTGCTTGCATTCTGTGTCTGCCCCATCTCCCACTAGCACATTAAGCTAAAGTTCAGGATAGAGTTCCAATATTACCTTTATTTGATTGCTAACCTGCTTGTTTATTGAAAAGTTTTCACAACCCTCACACCCCCTGCTGTTTTTGTTTTATAAGGCGGTGTCTCTGACCTCCACCCCTTATAACTATATGATTTCCAAAGTCCCTCCCTCCCCTCTTTCATAGCTATGGAATGTTGAATAAGCTATTAATGTACTCTTCCCACCCATTGTTTTCTGTAGATCCATGATATTGAGTGCCCTCTCAGCAAACCAGCATCACTCTTGAATAAACCTCTTTTACTATATACTGCCTTCTGCTCATTTTTTTCTGGAGCTCAGCAAAGCTTGTAGTCCTAGCCTACATTCCAGAAGAGATTTACTTGTATCCAGTGTCATCCAAGCAAATGTAAGTACCTTTGATTGCTAAACTATACTTAAGTTATTCTGAGTGTTCGCTTTTGTTTCCTGTTTTTATGTATGCATTTCACTGAATTTTTTGTAAACAAAATTGCTCTTCCTCTCTCTGTTACCTTCAGCAAGGGATTTCCAACTAGTTATTTAAATGGTTTGTTTTAGCATTGCACTTTTGGATCTCTTCTACTGTGTTTTTACATCAGGAGGACTGGGTTTAATTATCTTGTGGTAGGAAGTGTTTGCCTAGTTTATCTGAGTTTGGAAATACACAAAATGACTCATAGTGTATTCATTTTATTGGCCAAAGCACTCATTATTTAGCTTTCTTGTTTTTTTATGTGCTGCTATAAATGTTGCATGTTTGAGTGGGCTAACAGTGCCCTGTATAGTAGCAAACACCTAGAAATCAAATGTTCTCTGTAGAATGGTCTGTAAAATTGTAACCTGTAAAGCAGCAATATAGTGCAAATACCTTGTGTGCCAACAAGCTTATAGCAGCTAGTTAGGTGTCAAGTGGTAATATTGTGTTAACAGTAAAGTTATTAGAATTTAGTATTGTTTAGTATAATCTGCTCCAAAAAAGCAACTTTATCAGTCTGCACAAACAAAGCACCTTTAATAGCTTTCTAACCGCACTGCACCATCTCCTTGTAGCTCACAAATCCAGCAACTAGACAGTATGGCTATGCAATTTCATAACTTCTCTGTAGCTAAACTGGTGGATATGGGCATCCGGAGGCAATGTGGCAATTGCCCCATGTTTACTGATAACCACTTAATCCTTAAAGAATCGGATAAAGTATGCGAGAGGTGTACTTATACAATGACACTGGAGGCTACACTCTCACATATAAGTCCACATCAGGTTATCAAAACCACACAAACAACACCCATCTCACATAACACACATAGACTAATGTATACTGAGGCACTTAAAAGCAATCTTCCTAAATAACAGGGATCACCTAGACCATCCTCTCTCAAAGCTATGCCTTAGCAAGCCCAAAGTCACTCAGAAAAAGCGACACCTAACACCATGCATACTGTCACTCTTAGTGGAAGCCCAAACCTTAAGCCCCTAAGGCAAGCAAACACACTTCCCAAGACTCTAATAATAGGGAACTCCATTGTAAGATATATACCCCTCTAACTAGGTGGGTCTACTTCACGTTGTCGAAGGCCGACAATATTGAAGCTGATATTGTCGGCACCAGATTAGCGAAAGCAAGTAGCATCGAACGTTTAAACGGAAATCTCTGTAAGGGGAGATTTCCATTTAGTTCAATGTAGTGTGGTCGCAGAGTTGGTATATTTAAGGAGGGGGTGGGGGGGCACAAAAACAAACTGTAACCAGTAATACTCAACAGACCAATAACTTGAAATTCCTGTGTAGTAACAATGACAAAGTTCCATGAATTACCACATCAGTGGTAGTCCACTCAACACAGAAAGCATTATAAGAGATCTGGGAGCACAGGTTGACAGCAACCTCTCTTGCAAAGGTAAGTTTTTATTTATTTTTGTTTTAGTTATTTTTTTAATCTTTCGATGTTTCAGAATTTGATGATATGATGTTGACCATATCAGATTCGATATTCTGAAACTTCGATAAGATAATATAGACACAACTAGGCTGAACGAGGAGAAAATCGCAGTTTGTTGCTTATCTAGAGTCAGGATTCACCAAATCAAGCATGCACTGAAGTCATTATGCCACAGGTACCAGTATGATTCCATCATGGTCTATGTAGGTGTAAATGACTTTAGAAATACTGCCACAGACTATATGAAGAGAGACATCATGGAGCTTTCAGACTGTGTCTCAGGCTAGTATGAACCTGGCACTGAGCATCACATTACCATCACATAAGATGATGCCACAATATGAGCAAAAAAATGATTGATTTCAATAACTGTCTGTCTCTCTGATGTCAAGGAGATCCAATATTTGTCATCTTGGGAGGATATAGTCAACAGACCACGTTGCTTTACCAAAGATGGTCTGCACTTTCCCCTCCAGGCTTTTGAATACTGGCTAAGGCTTTGTCCATCCCTATAGTGCCTTTTTTATGCAATATCAAATTGACAAAATTACTGACATAGCAAAATCAACTCAACAGAACCTCAAGGTATTATTGATCAATTCCTGGAGCCTAAAGAAAAAACTACACTCTCTCCAAACCCTCCTCACATTCAAGAATATAGATATCTGTTCAGTTACCAAGGCATGGTTTAAAGAGGCAGAGACTACCCTAGCAATGCAAAGTACCAGTGCCTTCCATGCTTTTAGGCCAGTAGCTACACAGACAAAGGCTAAACATACCTCTAAAGTGGTCATATAGGATGACGTGCAGAGTTCCTCCATGTGCAGATCACCACAGACTAAATCCTGTACCATATGCTAACCAGCTATAGGTCACCTTCCATGTCCCAAAACGCTCACAATGCATACTTGGATCTACTGGAGATACTAAACATCCAACCTAGCACCCTCCTCATGGGAGACTTTAATTACATCTCTATAGATTGGGAATTCTACATGGCCTCAAATCTACACGCACAGACATTCCTGGACTTTGTAAATGCAAACACCCTTTGCCAAACAGTGAATACACCCACCAAAGGCTAAAACATACTAGACCTTGTGCTTACAAATATGAGAGAACACTGCACCCCCCCCCCATTTGTCTCATCCTCCCTGGTAAAGATCTGACCATAAAGCTGTCTCCTTTGAAATCAAAATTAACTCCATAATTCCATTAAAGCCAGTAATAGTTAGGAAGTATTCCAAGGCAAATTACTTATTAAGTGATGGCTTGTGCGAAAAATGAGAGGCTGTCAGCCCACCAGATAGAATTTTGTAAATAATTCTATGTCATTGTAAATATTAATATGATCCACAGAGTGGTTTCACAAATGTAAGAAAACTGTGTTATTGGCTAAGCTTCAAAAATGTAACCACAGTGCACCCTGCTGGAAGAAAGCTGATAAGTAAAGAATTTACTACTGTGTGTGATCTCAAGCTAGGAGACAGGATGTTTGGGCTAGGAAATTATTTCTATTGTCCTAAGACAGAGATAATTACTAGGTTTTACATGTAAAGTGTCTTTTATTGCTGTGGCTTCCTGGTATGTGTAGATCACAAAGAAATGTTAACATTTTGAGTTCTGTGAGCCTGGGAAACTTCAGAAGAATTGACAAGAATGATGTATCTGACATGACTCAGCAGTAAGGTGTATTATCAATTTAAGGACTATATCAGAAAGAAGAGATAGCATTATGTATTTGTGTCTGAACTTGAACAAATCAGCTCACCAGCACTTTGCTTTGCTCTGTAAGTAAGATATTTAGAACAGTGATTTCTCTTAGAGATAGATAGAAAAAAGTAAGATTAGTCAAGCTGTTTTCTATATTTATGTGAGACTATTCTACAATGTTGTTTTAAAGTATTTCCTGTGATTTCAGAACTCTATGTTGTCACTGTGTTGAATTAATAAGTATTTTCTTGTGTTTGTATTTATTATTAATAGTTTGAAACCTTTTGACTGTGGCTGTTTTGTGTAGAGATAATTTAAGCTCTTAAAGTACTTGCATGTATTTGGTAATACTGTATAAGCCACTCCTAAATAGCTTTCAAGTCTCAGTCACACTTAGCAATTGGATAATAATAACATTGCACAGTAGAATTGGACAACCTTTGGTAAGGGCCTTTATAGTAGCTGATAGTAGTGATTGGTGGCAGTTGGTACTACCATATAGTCTGGGCAGAAGGGGGGCATAGCTGGAAATCCTGTGCCACCCTTCCCCATGAGTGTCTGTGTGTTTGTATATAACTCAAATCTCAAAGTGTGTGTGTGTGTGTGTGTGTGTGTGTGTGTGTGTGTGTGTGTGTGTGTGTGTGTGTGTGTGTGTGTGTGTGTGTGAGTGTGTGAGTGTGTGTGTGCATGTGTGTGTATCAGCTACTTGGGTAGGGACACGAAGCACTGGTTGGACAGAGAGGGTGCTGAAGGTTTTGGCTTGTCCACTCGGCTGAAATCTGAACCCTATAGCTGTGCCAGTGGGGAGTCTTACTGGGGATCTGGAGAGAAAGTGAGAAAGCAGCCCCAGACTAACTGTGATCTCTGTGTGCTCTTAAGGGAAATTGTACTTTACTGTGTGTGTACTTGTTATCCTCCCAATGTGGATTCCCCTCACTAGTGCTAGTGGTAAGTATTGAGACTCTGTGATTACTGGGCCAGTGCAAGAGTGTCACATATTAATTGTTTGGCAGTGGTGGGATATCCACATCAAGTATTAATTGTTTGATTGAGGTGAGTTAGCCACATCACATATTAACTGGCTTGTGGTGGTGTGGATAGTGAATTCCTGTAGCTTGTGTACAGAGATCACTGAAGGTGTTTTTGTACTCTAAATCAGCCACACAATGAACATTCAGAGTTCAGATCACAATTGTTTTATTTCTTTTGTTAGCTTAGTTAGTCAGGGAGAGCAGGCAAGCATGTCAGCAGAGGAGTATGGCAAGCTGACAAGGAGCTAGTTGGCTGAGATGTGCCAGGCTAAAGGACTGGTGCATGGAAACCTGACTAAAGCAGACATGATTGTAGCTTTGGTCACAGCTGTATCAGAGAATAGCAACCAGGATGATGATCAGACTGGCCGTGGAGATGTACAACACTCAGAAAATGGACAGCTCACCCTTTCTACAGAAGACTTAAAAATCCATCTGGAGCTAAAGAGACATGAGTTGGAGGCCAATCATTTGGAAATAGAAGCAGTAGAGAGATTGAGGCATCTAGAGAGTGAGGACAATGAGAAGCTGCTATGCCTGGAAGCTGAGGAGAAGGAGAGGCAGAGGCAACATGAAAAGGAGATGCTGACTGTAAGCCAGAGTCATGGATGTAATAGGGAAGAGAGTAACCAAACCGCAGAAGTAACAAAGGTCAGTAAATTTCTTCCACAGTTTACAGAGGGGGATAATTTTGATAGTTTCATTCATATGTTCGAGAGGGTATGTAAACAGTATAATGTTGACCAAAGGCTCTAGGCATGGTTCCTGACCCCCTCACTCCATGTTAAAGCTGTAAATTTAGTTTCCAAACTGTCTGATCATAATTTTCTAAATTATAATGTTGTGAAGAATTGTTTGCTAGAATTTTTTAAGCTAACACCTGAAGCTTATAGAAAAAAAGTTTCATGAGCATAGACACAAGGCAAATGAAAGTGTGTGTGTGTGAATATGTTGCTGAACTAAGCACTTATTTTCATAGGTAGGTGAGTGGATGTCAGGTCACCACATTTGAAGGGCTGGCAGACCTTTTGGTGAGGGAACAAGCCCTTAGCACTTTGTCTGAGGACATGAGGATCTGGTTAGCTGATAAACAATGCTCTACTGCAGATGAGTTGGGAAAGAAGGAAGACCTATACCTAGCAAACACAAGAAAGGGACACCCAGTGCTGCTCAGGGGTTTAAGGGAACCCATGGTGGGCAGTTCATATAGCCCCAACAGAGTCTGCTAGTAACAAAGGAAGCCACTAGTCCAGGTACACGTCCAGGACCTAGGTTTAAATGTTTTGAATGCAATCAGTGGGGCAATGTGTCATATAGATGTCCATGGAGGCAAGGTGGGGAACAAAAGGTGAGGAAACCAGTAAGTGGAAATGACAAAATGCCAATAGTAGGTTGTCTTGAGACAACAGGAGTACCAAACTACCATTCTGCAGATGTCCTGATAGGGAAGTATTTTGATGAGGCAGTACCATGTGTTTATGCGGTTACATGCAGTCAGGCTTGGAGGCAAGCATGTGGTCTGGTAGCCTGGGAGAGACCCAGACAGACCACACACTTGCAGCCAAGACTGGTGTGGTGGTTACTTCAGGGAGGGTGCTACTCTGTAGTAAAGAGACTGAAGGGGAGCCACAGCTGCTTTTGAGTACTGATGTTTCCTTGTACAGAGTGACTGCAAAGGTAGAGATAAGTAGTAGTACCCAGGCTGATAGTGAGGCACCACTGTCAGAGGATGCCAGATGTCCTGTGGAAGGGGAGCTGGGAAAGGTTACAAAGAGAGAGTTGAGGCAGTCTCAGCTCTCGGACCCTACATTACAAGGCCTCAGGCATGTAGCTAGTGAGGCACCTGATTCTCAAGGGATGGGGGAAATCTGTATACTGGGACAAAGGGTTACTGTATAGAGAGTGGAGCCCTGAGGGAGGTATAGAAGGTGGGAGGATAAAGCAGTTGGTAGTGCCTAGAGTCTACCATCTGGCACTTTTAGCCATAGCCCATGATATTCCCTTTGCGGGTCATATGGGCATAAAACGTACAAAGAGATGTATTATACAAAACTTTTATTGACCTGGGATTTCCAGAGATGTAACAGGGTACTGCAGGAACTGTGAGCAGTGCCAAAAAGTAGGCAAGGCAGGAGACAAGGTGAAAGCTCCTTTGATGCCTTTGCCTATGATTGATGAGCCCTTTCAGAGGGTAGCTATGGATAATGTGAGGCCACTGAGTACTCCAAGCAAAACAGGGAAAAAGTATATCCTAGTGGTAGTAGATTATGCTACAAGATACATTGAGGCAGTGGCTTTGTCCTCCATTGAGGCAGAAAAGGCGGCAAATGCTTTGTTAGAAATTTTCAGCAGGGTAGGTTTCACAAAAGAAATACTGACTGACAGAGGTGCCAATTTCATGTCAGACCTGCTGGCTTGTCTGTTGAAGTACTGTGGGGTGAAGCACCTAAAGATCACCCTACCATCTCAGACTAATGGTCTTGTTGAAAGGTTTAACTCTACACTCAAGTCCATGCAAAGAGCATTTGCAGACCAGTTTAAGAGGGAGTGGGACAAATATTTGCCCCATCTGTTGTTTGCTTACAGAGAGGTTCCCCAGGAGTCTACAGGTTTTTCACCCCTTGAGTTGTTGTATGGGCATAGGGTGAGGGGCTGCTAGATTTAATTTGTGATGAGTGGGAAGGTAAGTGGGAATCTCACAAGGAGTCTGTTGTGGCATATCTCCTAAACCTCAGGACAAGGCTCAGGGAAGTCATGGGCTTGGTCCAGGAGAACCTGGCAGAAGCCCAACAACAGAAAAAGGTCTGGTATTACAGGAATGGTCAATCTAGAGATTATGCTGTAGGGCAGCAAGTAATGGTCCTCATTCCTGTCAGACACAACAAGCTGAAGGCAGCTTGGGAGGGACCCTACAAGGTGGTAAGGAAGGTCAGTGAAGTTAATTACATAGTATAACTGCTAGGCAGGAGGCAGGGGCACAAATTGTACCATGTTAACATGATGAAACCTTACCATGATAGGGAGGCTCTTGTGCTGAGTATTTGCAGTGGACTGCAGGAGGAGTCTGAGGGAGATCTGGTGACTGATCTCCTCAGTGAGGCTTGGACTGACACCTTAGTGGAAGGGGTAGCAATGTCCCAGAAGCTATCTCCTACCAAGGTTTGAGAAATCCGAGCAGTGTTACAAGAGTTTGGGGACATGTTCACTGGAAAACTAGAGTGTACCCCCATGGTGCAGCACCAAGTGGATACAGGACCCCAAAGGCCTATTAGGCAGGCCCCTTATAGGGTGCCTAAGAGATTCAAAGAGACTCTGAGGGAGGAGTTACAGGAAATGTTGGAATTAGGGGTGATTCAAGAGTCCAACAGTCCCTGCCCCCCCCAGTGGTGCTGATGCCAAAGAAGGATGGCAACACCAGGTTCTTTGAGGACTACAGGCAATTAATTAGTCACACAGAGTCATATGCGTACCCCATGCCTAGGACAGATGAAGCCTTAGAGCAGCTGGGTGGGGCTAAGTATTTTAACACCATTTATCTTACCAAGGGTTACTGACAGATGCCCTTGACTCCCAGTGCTTTGCTTAAGAGAGGTCAGCCTTTGTGACTCCTTTTGGCTTGTATGAGTTCACAATGATGCCCTTTGGGATGAAAAATGCCCCAGCAACTTTCCAGAGGCTGGTAGTTTGTATCCTAGCAGGAGCAAGAGTTTTTGCCTTTGCTTACCTAGATGATATTGCCATCTACAGCCATTCCTGGCAGAAGCACCTTCAGCATGTCTGGAAGGTGCTGGTCAGACTACGAGGGCAGGGTTGACCATTAAGCCCAGCAAATGTCAGGTGAGTATGGCAGAGGTCTCCTACCTGGAACCTAGAGTGGGGAGTGGCAAGATCAGGCCTGAACCTGCCAAAGTGGAAGCCATTCAGGCATGGCCTGCACCTGTTACCAAAAGGCAGGTGAGGACATTTGTATGGACAGTAGGGTACTACAGGGCATTTGTCCCCAGTTATAGTACCATAGCTGCTCCCCTCACATACCTGACAAGTCAAAACAGGCCAGCTAAGGTAGTGTGGATCCCAGCATGTCAGCAGGCATTCCAGAAGCTTAAAGAAGCTTTGGGAGGACCCCCTGTGTTAGCCAGTCCAGATTACACTAAAGAATTTGTTGTGCAGGTGGATGCTTCAAACCATGGGGTGGGGGCTGTGCTTAGCCAGATTTCTTCAGAGAGAGAAGAGCACCCAGTGGTTTATCTCAGTCATAGGCTCCAACCCAGGGAGGAATGCTATATAGCTGTAGAAAAGGAATGTCTAGCAAAAGTGTGGGCAGTGCAGAAATTTCAGTTTATCTGTATGGAAGAAAATTCACTGTAGTTACAGATCACAATCCCCTAACATGGTTATATAGGGCCAGCCAGAAAAATGCCAAGTTGCTAATATAGAGCCTAGGGTTGCAAGTATATGATATGTCAGTGCAGCACTGCAATGGGGTTAGCAATGCCAACGCCAATGGCCTCTCAAGACAGGGATTGGGGTAAGGTATACCCAGATAGACTCAACCCTCTCAAGCAACATTTCTCAAGGGACACTTGAAAAAGTAGCTTGAGTTCTTGGGGGGGTAGAAATGTGAAAAACTGAGGGTCTGCCAGCCCAGTCAGATAGAGTTATGTAAATAATTATATGTCATTGTAAATATTAATATGATCCACAGGCTAGTTTCACAAATGTAAGAAACCCGTGTTATGGGCTAAGCTTCAAAAATGTAACCACAGTAAGCTGATAAGTAAAGAATTTACTATTGTGTGTGATCTCAAGCAAGGATACAGGATGTCTGGACAAGGAGATTCTTTATATTGTCCTAAGACAGAGATAATTACTAGGTTTCACATGTAAAGTGGCTTTTATTGCTGTGGCTTCCTGGCAGGTGCAGATCACAAAGAAATGCTAAAGTCTTGAGTTCTGTGAGCTGGGAAAGCTTCAACAGAAGTGACAAGAATGATGTAGTCTAAAATGACTCAGCAGTAATGCATATTATCAATTTAAGGACTATCTCAGAAAAAAGAGATGGCATTTTGTATTTGTGTCTGAACCTGAACACATCAGATCACCAGCACTTTGCTTAGCTCTGTAAGTAAAATATTTAGAACCATGATTTCTATAGGAAATAGAAATAGTAAGATTAGTGTAGCTGTTTTCTATATTTATGTGAGACTATATTACAATGTTGTTTTAAAGTATTTCCTGTGATTTCTGAACTACCTATTGCCACTATGTTGAATTAATTAGTATTTTCTTGTGTTTTTATTATTTATTATTAAATATTTTTAAACCTTTCAACTGTGGTTGTTTTGTGTAGAGATAATTTAAGCTCTTACAGTACTTGCATGCATTTGGTGATACTGTATAAGCCACTCCTAAATAGCCTTCAGGTTTCAGTCACACTTACTAATTGGATAATAATAACATTGCACAATAGATTTGGAGACCCTTTGGTAAGGGCCTTTATAGTAGCTGATAGTAGTGGTTGGTGGCAGTTGGTACTACCGTATAGTCTGGGCAGAAGGGGGGGCATAGCTGGAGAACCTGTGCTAGCCTTCCCCATGAGTGTTTGTGTGTTTGTATATAACTCAGAACTCAAATTGTGTGCATGTCAGCTACTTGGGCATGGACACAAAGCACTGATTGGACAGAGAAGGTGCTAGAGGTTTTGGCTTAACCACTCGGCTCAGATCTGAACCCTATAGCTGTGCCAGTGTGGAGTCTTATTTGGGATCTGGAGAGAAAGGGAGAAACCAGCCCCATACTGACTGTGATCTCTGTGTGCTCTTAAGGGAAATTGCACTTTACTGTGTATGTACTTGTTATCCTCCCAATGTTGATGCCTCTCACTGGTGCCAGTGGTGAGGATTGAGGCTCCTTGATTACTGAGCCAGTGCACAGACGTCACAGTTTGTCAAAATTCAATCTCTCTCCAAATGACAAGAACACATCAGCCTATGCTGAATTGCTGTCAGAAACTCTGTACAGCCATGTTAGTGGCTGTACACAGGCTGCTGTACCTGCCAGAAGTAAGACCAGAACTAGCCCCAGAAACAAACCGCCCTGGTGACATCCCAAATCAAACAGGATACACAACAAAAGGAAAAAAAAAACATTATGGGAAAAAATCAGGAAAGATAATTCCCATAAAGATAAAAACTTTCTCATCAAAGTAAATAGGCAACTAAGAGGGCTAATTAGGTCAAGCAAAGCCACCTTTGAAGTTAAAGATATCCTCCCAGGTGAATGATAACCATAAGGCCTTCTACAGGTATGTCAGAAACCTCAAGGGCAGCACACAGCAATGTATTGAACTGGTGGTTAATGATGCCAGATTCACTAAGCCTGGTGATACAGCAAACTTGTTAGGGAACAAATTCAGTTCAAACTTTACCCCCTCTCACCACCAACCATCCCGCCATAATACCCTTAAGCATAACTCCTCTAACTATAACTAGGGAACATATACTGGCTGCATTCACTAAAGCCAAGAACACAGCCTCTGTGGGCCTTGACAACATTCCAGGATGCCTCCTGAATAGTCTACAATACAACATATAAGGAGCCCTGGAGTCATTATACCATAAAATATAAATATAAATCTTTTACCAACCTAATAATACTCCAATTCTCGCTAACCTCATTACCCCTTATAATAATCTGATTTCTCTACGTTCTTCAGGTAAATTACTTGCTAGTATAAGTAAGTCCAATAACTTGTCAGGCAACAGCATTTTCTCCAATACTGTTGGGAAACACTGGAACCTTCCACCTACTAATCTAACTGTACTTCCATCACTGTCACTCTTTAAGCAAAAACTCAAAATTCACCTAAAATCACACTGGTTATGTCCCTGCACTAACCCTGATTAATTAATTTAATTAATTAATTAAGTAATTAATTAACCACCTTTCCTTTTTTCTTTTTACTGCCTATGGTTCTACATCTCACTCTATATACCCCTCTGTATGCTAATTATCTGGTCTCCGAAAACTTATAACCACAAGTGTTTATGTTAACCATCAATGAACTATAGTGTATCTCGCTTATCAAACAATCTCACAACTGTTATATTATTGACCTACTTGTATTTTTACTTTGAGTATGCCTTCTTTTGATTGTATATACCTCTTATTATTATTTTTTTTTGTACTTGTACTTGTTTTTGTTATATAATTGCATAATACTGTTTATACTATGTTGGAGCTTTTCTCCCCGGGCCTCTACTGAAAATGGAAATATATCCAGTTAGACTAGCCCGGTCAACAAATGTAAAATAAATAAATAATAAATAAATTATTTAACAATAGTCTTAAAACAGGCTTTGTGTCATGTGAATAGAAGACTGTGATGGTCATCTCTCTTTGTAAGGCATGACCTTCAACAGATCCTGGAAAATCAAGCCCATTAGTCTGAGTAGTCTTATTTGCACAGCCATGGAAAGAATTATCATGGAAATTATCAACAACAACATAGGAGACCTCTAGACACTGGGACCATCCCAGTTTGGCTTTGTCAAAAGAATGTCATGCTAACTGAATCTGATGGATATCTTTGAAAAGGTCACCAAAGCAATGGATGAGGGGGAAAATAGTGCATATTGGCTACCTAGATCTGGCTAAGGTATTTGATAAAATACCCCACTTGGCCATTGTCAATAAGCTTACAGAACTAGTTATAAACCCTTTTATAACACAGTGTATAGCTAGCTGGCTCACTGATTGGACACAGGAGATTAGAATCGGTGAGGCCACTTCCACAAAGAGGCTGGTCACCAGTGGAGTCCCGCAGGGCCTTTTTGTGCTAGGCCCACTCCTCTTTGGCATCTACTCCTTGGATATTTAAGCCAATGTCAAAGGTCCCTATCTAACCAAGTCCGCAGATGATTGCAAAGTGGGAGGAGTCACTGAATTCTGCCAAGACAAGTACACCCTTCAGGAAGGTCTGATAAAGACAAACACTTGGTATCAAAACCATGACTTTAAACTCAATAAGAAGACATGCATTATAGTGCCTTATGGGAATTGTACCACCCCAAGTAATAACATCATCAATAAAATACCCTTAAAACTTTATTCACTAGTCAGGGATCTGGGAACCCATGTAGAAAGCAACCTAGCCTTCGACCAATATGTGCCCAAGGTAGTAAGAGATTTCTAATACATTGCTCAGCTTATAAGCAAGAGTGTGGCATCTAGGTCCAGAGAGGTCATCATATATAATGCCCCCTTTGGTATGTACCTGACCAGACATGTGCAGCAACTGGAATTTCCACAAAGGTTCCTTACAAAAATAATACAGGGAGTAAACACAGTGTATATGCTGAGCACCTCAAACCTCTGTCTCTTTATTCAGCATCATACAGACTTCTGAGAGGTGATCTTTGCCTGGCATACAAGGCATCCCTGGACTCTGTTTTGATGAATCTTTTGCAAATCCACAAAACAAACAGCATCAAAACTATTAAATTAAAATACCTAAATTTTGCAACATAAATAGGACATATTGGAGAGACAGATATGTTTCTCAAAGAATTCCTATTCTCTGGAATAGGCTCCCCATCTATGTAAAGCAGAGTTCCTCCCTATCCTTATTTAAGTGCAATTTGGGCCAATGGATGGGTAATCAGAAATTCACCCATGGTCTGGTTTCTATTTCTCTAATTGACAGAGATATACATTAAATCAACCCCTATAAATCAAATATAAATCAAAGTTGTGAACCAAAGCTTGGTTATATGGCTAGGCTTTTAAGGACCATAGTGGTTGTTAGCCTAGTATACACCTATGAACCTATGATAGTTACCAGGGGTGGAAACTTCCCAAATTATGCTATTATGCATTTCTTGGCATTTAGTTTTAGTACATGGTTCTGACATAGGTTATTTGTTTATGTCAGCCCATCCTGGAGAAAATTAGTGACTGTGGAGGATTCTATGAACTGTAATTTGCAATTGTCTGCAAATCTGGTCAGCCAGAGGTCCTTGACATTTGCCTTGACATCAGAGAAGCACATGGCAAAAAGGAGCAGTCCCAAGATTGATCTCTGAGGGGCTTCACTTGAGACTGGCCTCTTTTTAGAGGGGAATTCTTCAATTCTAACTTCCAGGGTCCTGTCTGTGATCCAGGCTGCTATCCACCCTGTGAAATAAGGGTTTATACCTAATCTCTTGAGTTTATCAACAATGCCTAAGTGGAGTATTGTGTCAAATGTGTCTATATTATGTGACTGAAAAATGTGTTCATCGAACACGTTTTCATTGACACATAAACAGTGAAATCACTAACCTCTGAACGGCCACTTCAGCGAACTTTTTCCCAGGGGAAAAAATGCTTGCCTGTCATCAGGGATCTGCCCTTTTCCCCACTGAAAAGCGATCTCAAAGTTGGTGTATTTAGTTGGGGGCTGGGGGGGGGGGGGTATCAGCAGGTTTGAAAGTTTTTGTTTTTCTTTGGCCAAGCGATTTTTTTCCCCCTAGGAAGAAAGTTGCTGAATTGGCTGGTCTGTGACTAGTATTTTCATTGTTTATGTGTCGATGAAAATGTGTTCGAGGAACACGTTTTTCGATCACATAATATAGACCCATGTTAAATGCCATGGCCAGGTCAGGGTAGGCAGTGTGAACTGTTTTGCCCTCATCCATTGCTTTGGTGACCCTCTCAAAGAAGTCCAACAGGTTGATTAGGAATGAGCGGCCCTAGATGAAATCAAGTTGGATTGAGTGCAGTGTCTGGAGGTTTCCTACATCATTGCTGATCATTTCCATGATAATTCTTTCCATAGCTTTACTTATGGGTCTAGTGAACGTATGGTTCTATAGTTTCCCAGGTCTGTAGATCGCCCACCTTTGTGCAGAAGAATGACTGTTGCTGTTCTCCATTCATGAGGCACAAAGCTTGTTTGGAAGCTACAGTTAAATAGCGATTCCAGAGTTCCTGACAGGTTATGTTTCATGCCAGTTAGAAGACACCCTGGAATATTGTCTGGACCCATCAATGCTGTATTCCTGGCCTTAGACAGAACATTGAGGAGCTGTTTCCTAGTGCTAGAAGGGGAAGTTATATTTGATGGTATTTCCTGAGGGGAGATGGGAGGGTAAATTTAGTGGTGAATTTGTCTGCCAGTAGGTTTTTTATATCTTCTGGCTTAGTATACGTGGATCCATTAACAATGAGCTCTGAACAATGTATTGGCTTGGAGGCTGCGGACATACCTAATGAATGCCCTGCGGTTGTCCTTGGCCTGGGAGGCTAACTTTACCTCAAATTTGGCTTTTGTACACTTTATTTGTCTTCTAAATTGTTTGTTTAGGTTGTTGAGAGAGCTTTTATCCTGCTGCATGCTCAACATTCTAATTTTTGCCATAATTTTCTTCCTTCTGATTTATAGCCCATTGGTGTTGTGATTCCAGCAGGGTGGCTTGTTTTTTGAGTTAGTTCTGTATTCATTCCTGGTGGGTACAGCTGCATCTATGCAGCTATTAACATGCTTGTACAGAGTTTCTGTGAACAAAATGATGTGGATATTCTACAAAAGAGCCTTACAGAAACAAATGCTTGGTGCCAGAGCCATGAGCTCAAGCTTAACACCAAGAAATGTATTAGTTATCCCCTTTGGGAAAAAACATGTACCCATGAATTACTACATAGGTAGCAGTACACTAAACACCAAAAGTGTGATGAGAACCTTAGGGACACAGGTGGACAGTGGTCTCACCTTTGATAACCACATCGCCACAACAGTCATGAAATCCATCTATGTGGCCCACCTCATCACTAATGGCTTTTCATCCAGAAAAAAGGAGGTCATTGTCCCACTGTACGCATCCCTCATTAGACCCATTATAGAGTACAATGCCTCATTTGGTATGTACCTCACAAGGCATCTTCAACAGCTGGAAAGGCCACAGAAATACATCACTAAAATAATCACAGGCCTAAAGCAGATGCCCTATACTGACTATCTAAAAAAACTCCAGCTATACTCTGTGGCATATCATCTACTCAGAGGGGATCTCTGCTTAACATACAAGGCCATGTGAAACCCTGAGCTGTTGGACATGCTCCACTTAAAGAAATCCCAATCCCTCAGAGCCACACGCTCCAGGGATCTAAACCTTGTCATCACAATGAACAAAACATGCTGGAGGGATAGGTTCCTGACCCAGGGCCTCCCCATACTCTGGAATAGACTGTCCATACATGTCAAGCAGAGCACCTCCTTGCCCCTCTTCAAAAGGAACCTTTACGATTGGATGGGAGATAAGAAATTCACCCCAGAGATCACATCAGTCGCCCTGCTAGACAGGGGTCCAGGGAAGTAAATATTGTGGGAAAAAATATCCAGGGAATTGTTATGGCTAGGCTTGTATAGGCCCTAGGGCCAATAGTCTACTACCAACTTATGAACCTATGAACCTATGAACAGTTCCATATAGACAGTAGTGTTGTCAGGTTTTATGGGGGCTTGAAATTTTGACAGGTGATCACTTAATAGTAGGAAGTTAGCCTTAGACTAGTTCCTGAATATTCCAGAGTTAGCTGAGTTTCTGGGCTTTATTTTTACTTCAAAGGAGATCTTTTTGTGGTCTGTCCTTACCGGAGAAGACATTATACTAGGGTGTGTGCAGAGCTCTCCCATATTAGTGAGGACCAGATACAGTATGTTTGCACCCTTGGTTGGCATACTGATAATCTGGTTCATAGTTTGTACGATGTATGTACAAAATCCAGGAATCTTTGTGCTTGCATGCTTGGAGTTGTATATGACTCCCAGTTGATGATGTGGTATTTAAAGTGACCCATGAATATGGTATTGGCTTGGATGGTGAGTGTCTCCAATAAGTTTAAATACATGTTATGGATTTCATGGGTCATAGAGGGAGACCTGTAGCTTACAAGGAAGTGGTATGATATTTTGCCTACGGTGATTTAAACATGGAGAAGCTCAAGTGCATTGTCCTGTTTGACCATCCTTGAAATATATTTATTTCTGATATAAATCAAGACACCTCCACCTTTAGTCCCTGTCTCTGCAGTAGATGGTCTAAATATGTGGAAAGCTTTATAACCTTGCTATGCTGCTGTGCTCTCTATGGCTTTAAACTATGCCTCAGTGACTGCATAAACATCAGTATTCTCTAGGGTAAGGAGAGCTTTTAGGGAATGAAGTTTCTTGTTTAGACTCCTATGACTGAGCAGTAACACTTTTAGATTTTCTTGATTCTGATTTCCTATGTCAGAAGTACTTTCAGTTTGGCATTGCCTAAAAAGGCACTATGGGGGAGAACAATGTTTTAGCTAGTAGTTGAAAGCCTAGAGGGGAGAGGTGCAAATTATCCATGGATGGTCTGTTCACCAGCTCCTTCCCTATTGACAAATATCGCACAGCCCCTTAGAATGGCACAAGAACCTAGTCCAATTATTAAATTCAGCCATCTTCTGTTCATATTGTGGCATCATCTTGGGTGAAGGTAAAATGCTGCTCAAATGTGTACTCATGCCAGCCTGGGACACATATTTCAAGTGCTCCATGATGTCTCTCGTCATATAGTCTAGGGAGATACATCTCAGGTCATATACACCCACATTTGGCTGGAAATAACAACTATAATTTTTATTTAGTAGATACATTCAAAAGCCTGTGGTGGCATTCAACATAAAATAACCAAAGGGCTATCAAAATTGTAAATACTAATTTAAATTACATTCTACTGCTTAATATTACCTAATCATACTGTGTAATAACCAAAACCAGTAAAGAATACAATCAAGTTCAAATTTATATGACAATTAAAATCAACAGGATTCTTTTCTATATAATAAATTATGACTACCCAGGTCTGTTCAATAAAAACAATGAAAGGTAATGCTTCTTTAATATAGGTCCTCTCATTTGTGAATCTTTTCCTTCCTTTGCTCTATCCCACTTTTCCTGAAAACAACTGCTAGGATTTCCTGAGACATGTCATTCTGTGCATTTTGTGAAATCATCTATTTCCGTCTGTATGACTGTCTCCTAGTCTCCTATTAGCTATTAGGTCATGACCAGTCAGCAAGATCTGGTTCACCCAAAGGCACTTAATATTGAAGCATTTTCAGTCAGTGGGCATCATGGTGCACAATATATAGTCATGGGTCTCTTTTCTAACTGCCATCCTTAATAGGGTGCATGTTAGATTTTAAAATTTGTCAGGCATTTTTACCCTAACGAAGTGTTTAGAATTTCCTACGATGGATTCTGCAGCTTTTTATTGTCCAAGATAGTATCAATTCATTTGATCCTAACAGCACAGGGACACATATCATCTATTTCAAATACTTCTCTGGCCAGAATTCATAAAAGAGCCATGCACTGGACATCAAAGTGCAGTGGTCCACCTGCAAACTATTTCTGAACCATTGACTATTGACATCATTCTCTTCCGGTGCTTCAACCTTGGAATATATGTGCGTGTTGCAGGAAACATGAATTTTCACAGAAGACAGAGACTCAATGGAGTGTTTAAAACTTCAGTTAAACATCCTGAAAACATGAGCACAAGCTTGTCCACCTGCAAGGCTTGACAGAGTAATTCCCCAATGGATGCGAATCGATTCTGATGGACAATATGTCGTAGCATAACAAGAAGCAGGGAAATACCACCTCTTATCCCCCTTGTCAAGAGGTTGCACATCCTTGGCAAGTGTTATCAGAAGGTCTCTCCCTGGTATCCCTTTATATTCCATGTAAGGGGATGTACATCTTTGGTAATGGTGTTGTCACTAGGTCCTTTCCTGGCATCCTTTCATATTCCATGTAAGAGACTGTACATCTTTGGGAATGGTGCTGTCATTAGGTCCCTTCCTGACATCCGTTAATATTCCATGTAAACTGATTTGTCTAGTGTACAATTTGAATGGAAAACAGTCCTTTGTCATATATGGTATGAAACAGTTATTACCATCAAGAGAGCTTAAAATATTCAACAAGAGTACAATACATTTAAAAATGTAACTTACAGAACATTAGTAGTGCCCATTTAAGAGAACATAATTGTTTGTCCTTTGACACAAGTGATTTTAGCCTCTTGTGGAAGGTTGTCAAGTAAAGACTGTTCTTTATTACGTATAGGGGATGACAGCAGTTTGGAATGCCATAGACTTATAGGTTGATAGATTAGTACTAAGCTAACTGCCCTTGTGGGCCATTCTAAGACTAGCCATTTACCCCATGTGAGAAAAAAACCCTGCACCTTGCAGCTGTAAAATCAACAGATTAATCATTATGCTAACAGTATTTGATTAAATACAGCAAAGGTGAGAATCAAGCCCTGTACCTTGTACCGTAAAGTGAGCACCTTAATCATTAAGCAAACCCCAATCCAAACTTGGATTTGGTGATTTCAGAAATATTTTTGCAAACTATCACCACCTCAGGAAGGAATGGCAAAACCATGTTCACACTGTGCTTAGCATGGGTGGGAATCATCTGGTTGATAAAAAGGGCAATTGTTGAGAGGTGAAAGAAACATTCTGAGGAACCTCTTAAGTGCTACCATAGGTTCATAGGTGTTTACTAGGCTAATGTCAACAAGGGCCTTTTTAAGAATAGCGATGCATCCCAAATCTCTGGCAAGTTCTGATACCCTTGATAACTGTAAGCATTGGCCTGGGAGAAGAACAATTTACATACCTGTTTGCATTAGAGACAGTGGTGCCAAAGCAGGGACAAATTTCCTGTTTTCCATCCAATTGTCCAAGTATGTAACTGCTTGATGGCTTCCTGACTGCCACCAGGAGCTCTATTGCTTTTGTTCTTAAAGCAAACAGCCTCACACCAGTGACTGGAGAGCAACTTGTGAGGTTAGGTCCCTATATTTTCTACAGAATATTCTACACAGGCTAGCACTGCAGGTCTGCATCCCTTGCCTAGGATCAGTAGCAGGAAGATTCACTTCTCTTGAACAGAACCTCCTGAATGAGGGGAATAGTGGGTAAAGAAAAGGAAACATAAAGAATATATCATATGTTATATGAAGGAGTGAACGGAAAGAAAGAAAGAAAGAAAGAAAGAAAGAAAGAAAGAAAGAAAGAAAGAAAGAAAGAAAGAAAGATCTTCCCATTGCAAATGGGGATACAAAACATGTCCACTTTCTGAATCTACCCTTCTTGGAATTCTGTTTTACTAATAAACCACTAAGCAAGGAACAATAGAAAGAGCCTGATCTGAACAAGATAACAGCCTTTCTGAGAAAAGGAACTAAACCATATTGACAACTTAAGAAATCCCCTAAAGCTAAAAATGTAAGAGCACCTTAAGGATCATGAGTTATGATACCAAAACCTAAGTCTGACTAGCTATCATAAACAGTAACTAGAGATTAGAGTGCCATAACAAGAATACAATATCGTACCTGCCATCACAGAAATCAGCAAACAACATGCTAGACATTGAAAGAATAATATCAATACAAACTGTCTAACATAGGAGACCTAATGGAGCACTCACAATGCATATAGAATCCCACCTATGCTCCCTGATGAAATGATACTTGAAATTATGGCTTGAGATGCAGAACCAGGAAGGGTATCTGACTATGTATCTCAATACTCACTTAACATATCCAATAAGTTACTCTGCGGGGGTGTAGTTCTACAAGCAAACTACTGCAATGGAATTATGTAGCCACCAGTGTCAGTTAAATTTCTGGCCATGAGACAGGCATTTACAGGTCACATGATAAGGGACTCATCCTATAGATAAACTATCAGGAGCAGTCAGGAACATGTAAAAAAAACACATTTGGAAGGAGATACAAACACAGACTCCCATATCTAATTATATGGCATCAAACAAAAAATGGCCACAAAATTTTAATAGCAAATATTGCTTTTATAAGTGGCAGTCCATTGGAAATTATGAACTGAAAGTTCTTCATCAAACCTTTCTAAAATGAGGCAAAAGAATTTGTAAGATTGGAGGATGAGACAGTGTCTAGTAGCAAATCAGTTTCAGTGGAACAACATGAGAAAACAAGCACACACTGTTTTAATGCTTCCAGTCTGAAACACAAGTGTGAGACACCCCAGAAAGACCCCTATTAAAACCTATCTTAATTCCAACACTAGGCAAAGTTGTGGATTTACTTTGTTATCAAGTATCAGGATTATCTGCCTCCAACATGCAGGACCAGCTTGGTTTGAGAAGAGGATCCCTTACTGGAAGATGTTACCACCAAAATACTAACACAGACATAGCTCAGGTACTCAATCTGACCTAATCAGAATCTGAAGACCAAATCTGAATTCCCTCCCCAGAAGCAAAAAAACAGATTTAATTATTAACGAATAATTAACAAATATATAAGTATCATAATTACAAGGGTCGTTGGGGCATTAAAATTGGTACATTTAGCATATTGTTGATAACCATTCTGAGAGTACGTCTTGCAGTTTATTTCAAAGTTTAGATCAGTGATGGCGAACCTTTTGGGCTTAGTGTGTCAAAAATTTGGAAAATGCCTATCTTGACTTTGCTGGTGCCCCCCCCCCACCCCCCCGCAAACAAAAGAGAAACAATTCTTTACATATTAATTTATTTAAAAAATACAGTCCAATCATGTGTGCTGCAATGTAATATAAAAGTAAAAGAAAAATCAGTGACTTACAATAGAGAAAATGATATGCACACTGATAATTGGGCTTAAAACAGTGCACCAAAAACTTACTCTACTTTTAATAGTAATTTTGAATTGAACTGAAAAAAATATGGGACACACTGCATTTTATTTGATTAACATCAATTAATGACTTTTGTTGTTGCTGAGTTTTACTAGATAAGTGCAGGGTCCCATATTTCTTGTATTTTTGTAGATTCAGTTTCTTTGGTAACTTGGGCGAATGCTGGTGTGTCACCCAAAATGTTGTGGGGTGTCACCTTTGACACGTGTGTCATAGGTTCACCATCACTGATTTAGTTTATATAATGAATACTCAGTAGTTTTATAAAATGTGTACACTGATCAGCATCCTCATTTTAAACCAATCATTACCAACTGGAACAAGTCTGGTCACCACAGCCATGTATACCAAAAACAATAAAAAAGCTGCTTGCTTTATGAAACCATCTCTTTAGTACATCAATGTCTTCCCCATCTTGTTTTGCCAGAATTAGAAACTAATAGTAATGACAGAACAAGAAAGGAAGACAAAGGCTTGAACAGGGAGGCTTGCAAGAAGTGAATCCCTTTTTACTTTTCATGTCATACACATGAACACCACATCAGCAGCTGACATAAGATGTGGAAAGAAACTAAAGTGCCATCACAAAGTGACATTACGTAAAAAAAAGACAATCAATTTCTTTCTTTAATAATGTCATTGTAAAATAGTTATGATATACTCTTTATGTGTAGGAAATTCAGTAGACCTACCCACTGTTGTCTTTGTTCAATAACTTATGTTTAATCATTGTGAAAACCACAATGACTGTGGAAAAATCTTGCATTAGCCGCACCCAGGTATGGGTTATTGCTAAAGTACATCATTTCAAGCTACAAAGATACAGAGTAATTCAGCAAAACATGCCACTTTATATTGTTTTAGGTGGTGAAAAATATGATCAGTAGCTACAAAGGTTGACCATGAAATCTTTGCTGCAGATATCATAGTGATTCCATTACAGATCTTAATTTAATTACTATTTTATATGTAATAACAAAAATTTTATTTTTCATAAAGACGCAGCTGCTTTGATGCACCATATAAGGTGCAAGAATTTTAAAATATGACAGGTGTTTTTGCCTTTCATACGCGGTGGTGGTGCTGCGGTAGCGTTGTCGCCTCACAGTAAGACACTGTCCAGTTCGATTCTCAGCTAGAGCGTCTTCTGTGTGGAGACATGTGTGAATGGGCGTACCTTCGTTGAAGGTTGTGCATTAGGGCTGGTAACTCGGCATGTAAAAATCAACTACCAATCATTAGCGGACCGGAGTTCTGCTGTGGCGACCCCTAACCAGGAAAAGCCGAAAGACACAAACAAACAATATAAAGGAGAATTGTGTTGGTGTAAGATTTAACATACAGAATTTCTAAAATTACTTTTCCAGATTTACCACTGCGCCTTAAACTTCTGCAGTCTAAGAAAATCCCTGTTGAAGTGAAAAAGATGTCATAAGGAACATATGGAAGAATATGCTTCACGATAACTGCAGTTTGCGAGGACTGGAGAGAACATGCAGCCTGACTGCAATTTAATATGCCTTTTGCCTTATCAGAAATATCAACAATATGTTCCTTTTATTTACTTTCGGGAATTTTTAGTAATAAAATGTCAGTTCCATTATTTTAGCTAGCAAATCTCAAAAGAGAGACAGAGAGAGAGAGAGAGAGAGAGAGGTGAACGTTAAAATCATCTTTAATGAATTATGAGATACAGGTCTTGCTCAGTGACTTAATATTTGTAATACAAGAGCACTCATAAAACAATACAGTATTTAGGCAACAGTACACTACTTCTGTCAATAACAGTCTCAGAAGAATACAATGGCGCATGACATATTTGTTGTAGTGAGCTTGAATTCTACGCGTGTGTATGTGTGTACATGCATGCATGTGTGTGTGTGCGCACGCGTGTGTGTGTGTGTGTGTGTGTGTGTGTGTGTGTGTGTGTGTGTGTGTGTGTGTGTGTGTGTGTTTGTGTGTGAGAGAGAGAGTGAGAGAGGTGCACACTCACATATACACAAAGGCACATACATATGGTGTCAGAAGGCCCTCTAAACTTGATTTATACATTTTCATTTTTAGTCCTCACTTATCTCTAACATCACCCTTTAATCCATTCTCATTCGTTCTCAAAGTTTTTTGTAATGATTGAAACATCAAAAGAGAATGTGCATTTCATCTGTTCAAGCCAACTATTTTTCATTTTGTTGTAAATATTAAATCATATTTCTTTTGTGATATCTGAAAATAAAATCAAAATTCTTATTTGCAGCTAGCTGAGATCTTTCTCTTAACTTATTCCTTTTACCCATTCTTTGCTCTATAAAAACGTGTTCCTTTAAGCTGCCAAACAAGACTACAGTAGTGCCACCTAGTGTGGCGGTTTAGTGTAGATGGTTAAGGTGCGCTGGTGATGGGCTTCATCTAGTAGACCCAGTTTTGGTTCCCCAAGCTTTCAGTTGTTTACATTGTAACTAAGCCATTTAAGAAGGCAGTGTACTTGGGTCATCACGAAGAGAGATGTCATGCATAATAGATTTACCTGGTTAACTAATTAAATAATATAAAGCAACATCATAAAATATTAAATAATCCAATATTATGAAATAAAAATACGTGTGTTATTATAGACAGTAAAGAAAATTAAAAACAACAATGTCACACTTTGTTTAACAGGTAAGCATCATCAGAAATACTGCAAGCTTTGTGGAATCAAAATTTATGTACTAGTATTTACAGTAATATATGTCCCAGGCTAGCTGCTACCTAAAACATCATTTATTACCTGCCATCACTGGCCAGGACAGAAGAGAATTAATACGTTCTAATTTCAAAGTAATCATCTGGTCCTAGTTAATTGCATGAGCTCAGCTGTATCTTTTAATAAAGTTCTTTCCAGTTGAGTAATTTAAGAACATTTCCACATGTGAGGTCGTCCAAGCCAATTTATTTGTTCAAGAAAACTAAAAACAAGTTGTGCTAAGTCATGCTATGTGTCTGAATAAAAGGCATTAATTTTCTTTTCATTTCCAGATAGCAGGTCTTACCATACCAGTTGAAATAGTCTGAAGATTTTCCAAGTGCATACAGCTAGCTAAATAAGTTCCATGGAACATGCCATCAGCTAAATATTATAAATGCATCAAATATTATTTGCCTTGTTTATAGTGGCAGCATTTCTTTTATACTCTATGTCTCACTGCAATGTTTGATTAAAAGTATCTTTTATTTATTTATTAAACACATCTTACTGCTCATCCCTATAAGACAGAGTGATGAAGCCTTAACTTCACCCCAGATGACCCATGCTTATCTAGTGGCACACATGATGGACAGACCAGACAGGGAAGGATGGGACTAAGAGACCACATCAGTTCACCTATCCTGGGAGGAGACAGACTGCCTAGGCTTGCTGCAATAACAGCACTAAGAACCTGGCAATCGCTGCATCTCAATTGTTATACTCGCTGAATGTGAGATTGCACATGCACCTGATGAAGGCAACCATTGTAGAGCTTGCAAGGCTTCTGTGGGCTGGTAGGGTTTAGGGCACACTCCCCAGCAGCAGTACAACACTATGCCAGTATCCTCAATCTCCTCACTGGCCCCAGACAGGAGGGAGGTTGTGCCCACTGGACAAGGTCAGTCAGGTGCTAGGGGCAGCAGATCGTTACCTGCAGGGAACTAGGGGAGAAAAAAGAAATACATATTACAAATTGGTGTTTTAAACAAAATCCCTGTTTTACATTTTCTTAATGTAAATGTGACTGCAGAGGCATTTAATCTAATATTGTTTGACATGTGCTTTATACATAATATATTCCCATGTTTCAATATTCATTTCTAATAATTTAACAAATCGTCCCATACCTGGCAATAATCATAAGAAAATCTTTACTTATTTTCTTACATTTGCTTTCCCTATGACCCAAAAGAGTCCCTTCTATGTAAGGTTATGTCATCTCACATGATCTGCCTCATATGACCTTCATTATAGCCTCAGTCTTTGAAATGTAGTGTCAGATATTCTCTGTATACATTTGCATGTTCTCTCTCTCCATATATCTATATATCTATATGCCTATATCCTTCTTTACATATATACTGGAGCTCTGAATTCTTTGCCTCTACATGCCTTAGATGGCATCTAATATGCAGTAGCAAGCTACTAAAGCCTTAAAGAACAATATGTTGCTTCAGTGTAGACCCTATTAACTAAACAAACTCACGGATATGAGTAAGTGCAGCAAACAGAAAATAAAATCTTAAAATAGATCTCTTTATCTATATCCTTCTTCATAAATAACTCTTGCTTTGCATATATATATATATATATATATATATATATATATATATATGTATATCCTGTGCTTTTGTCAATTGACTTGTTAAATAGTTGTTAAATATGTCTATGCATTACTTGTGCATATACCAATGTTTACAATGAGTGTAGTGCTCTCTTATTTTGTCTTTCATTGGATTGTACATTTGCTTAACACAAATTATAGTCTGTTTGTCTTCCTATTCCAGTGTGCATCATTTGACCTGAGTGGTAGCTAAAAGGGTCTTGTATTGATCCACACACTTTTTTTAACTAACAGTAAATACATATGGTTTCTTAAAAGAGAAAATATGCTAGAGCTACCATAGTTCACTGAGTAGTAGACCCAGTGTGACTATTCATTTGGAAGATAAGATGTTCAGTGAGGTTACACAACCATGATACTTAAGGTGAATATTAGCTACTATTGTCAAATATAAAGCTTCACCAGCTAGTTTTGTGGCATAGATAGATAAAGTCCTGAGTGGGACTCGGATGATGCCAGTTTCTAACAGAAGATGACACCATCAATAAAGTTGACCTGTGCATTTCCTGATTCTGGGGACAATTGGGTACTTATCTATACTCCTTAGGGAGTATCCCTTAGTCCAGGATGAGCTGGGTCCTCGAATGGAATGCACAAAGTGAGGTCTCCAGTTCATTGGTTGATAGCTGGGGAGGCTTGGGAAGATAAGATTAATTAAAAACAGTGCTTCAGTGTATTACATAGAAAACCTAAGCAAGCACAAACATTTCTTACTATTTTCAGGAGTGGTGCTTTGGCATATATTTCACAATAGGGAAGCAGATTCAGTTTTTGCTTTAATTCAGTTGGTTTTCCTCAAATGCAAAGATACTTCTTAACAGGAATGACATGTAAAATGTTTTCTTTGGCTTTTCGATGTTCTCTCCTAACAGAAAAAGTGTGTGTAAGACTGTATAAGCTACAAAAAAGTATCACATCGAAAGTGTGCTTTGTTAGAGAGTTGGGGAGAATTTTGCAGAGAGAACAGTACTATATAAAGCATAGAACATAAAAGGGGAAGGAAACAGCTTCTAAAAGGCTACACATTCTGTATGATGTGTGAATCCAAACTACAACATATAGTTCAGATTCACACTTCACACAGTATAACTTCAAAAAGAGAGATCATGAATTTTCAGTCAAGTACTTTCTGAGGTCAGTTGATATGTACCAATAAGTATGATGGGCAACATCAAAAAGGTATCTTATGAAAAGGAATATTTTGCTAAATCACTACATACAAATTGGCATCTGCAAGTACAAACTAACACCATCTTATTATAGAAAAAGAACTACATTTTCACTACTGTTTGAATGTGAAGTAAGGCTTCCTACAAATGTAAACAATGATATCAGTTATTGTTTCATTTAAGTCATCTAATTTGCTTTAGTTAACTGAATGTAACTTGTAGCTGCATTACATTGAGAGGGTGATTTCACATTGTAGCAGTAAATTTTATTGTTTCACCTGATGGTTGTTGCAATCTATATCAACACATGCAAAACACATACAATCAACAGAAAACACAAATTGCATAATCCATAGCCACCTCTTATTTTGTCTCTTAAACTGAGGCATTTATCTTTCACTACTGGATGGTATTGCAGTAAGATGTCATAAACAAGATTACACATTAATCTTCCAGTTCACCAAATCAAATTTTCTAATAAATGGTGTATAATTTTTATGTAACCTCTCCTTTTAATATCTTTATTAATGTCTCAAAAACAAAGCACGTACACTATTTTGTTTCCACATGTACAAGGATTTAATTTCTTAATTTTATCTTTAATCCAAAGCATTACTTTCAAAGCTCTCATATTTGTATTTTAAATCTTTAAAATGTTTATATTCTCAGTTATATCTAATTATTTTGTATTATTATCTATAACATTCTTCCCCAAAATTAACATATCTGCATTGCTTTGTTTTATTTCTCTTTTATGGTCCATTATTTTTAGTTATCTTTTTAAATAAGAAATATATGATTTATTTATTTAGATATTCTTTTTTCAAATATTTTTTTCAGATAAGTAAATCCATATTTCATCAATATTTATTTAACAAACATGTTACTATCTGAAACATTTTTCTTTTTCTATCCAAATTGGCCTTATTGATCTTACATAGAACAGTTCATGAACCTTATCTGATTAGTCATAACAGACATGCCCACAATTTCTTGAATTGCCATTCCAAATTCCTCATGTATACAAAGCCAAGTTAGTAGCAAGATGAATAAATATCTGACTTATGAAGTCTGTTTTTCATTAAATTTCCACATATTTATAACTGTTGTATTTCTGTTCCATGTGATATTATAGCAATAACCCACGCCTGGGTGTGGGTAATGCTGGATTTACCCACGGTTGGTGTGGTTTGGTCACGAGGGCGAAGCCCGAATGGCCAAACAAAGCCAACTGTGGGTAAATCCAGCATTACCCACACCCAGAAGTGGTTATTATTATACAATGACATTATTTAAGAAAAAAAAATAATTACTTTTCTTAAATAATGGCATTGTATAATGCCTCCTTGCTGCCCTTCCGCAGCTGTCTGGTATTCTGCGGCAGTTCTGATGTACTGCGCATGCCTACGCAGTACATCAGAGTTGTGGGCAAAAGCAATGGAGAAAGCAAGATCTCCGTTGCTGTTTAAAAACTGTTTTGCTATGTTAAATGAGTTTAACATAGCGAGACAGCTTTAAACAAAGCAACGGAGAATATCCGTTGCTTTTTAAAGCTGTCTCGCTATGTTAAACCCATTTAACATAGCAAGACAGTTTGAAAAGCAACAGAGAAAGCAAGATCTCTGTTGCTTTTTAAAAACTGTTTCACTATGTTAAATGAGTTTAACATAGCGAGACAGCTTTAAAAAAAGCAACGGAAAATCTCCGTTGCTTTTTTAAAGCTGTCTCGCTATGTTAAACTCGTTTAACATAGCGAGACAGTGAGAAGCAATGGAGATCTTGCGTTCTCCGTTGCTGTAAAAAAAAAAAAAAAAAAAAGTTATAGTAATGGAAAAAATCCTGGCGACCGGACCTTTTTCCATTACTATAACTCTGATTTACAATGTGCATGCTGACCAATCAATAAACATTGCATCTTATTGCAGACATCAGTGGTTTAATACATTTTCCTCTTAATTTCTTATGTAGTCTGTATGCATTATTTAAAGTTAACACTACACCATGTATGATAACCACCTTAATATATGTGTTTTCCTTTTTCAGATGAAATCTTTAGCTATTTCTTTCTCAGCTACTTGCTTCCAACCTTTGATGTGTGTATGTGAGAAAAACATGTACCTGTGTGTACATATCGTTAAACAAATCTCAGTTTTGTGATAACTCACTGCAATAATTTCACTGTATTTACACTTGTTTTTGTACATTTGGAGCTTTTCTCCCCGGGCCTGTGCTGAAAATGGACCTGTATCCAGTCGGACTTTTCCAGTTAACAAATGTAAAATAAAAATAAATAAATTATACATTTCTCTTATCATTTTATATTGTAAATATGCAAGTTCCATTTACCAAACATTATTCCTAAATCCTTTATAGCATTCATTCTTTCCATCTCTTGTTCTTTTATATAAATATATAACCAAAAAGTAAAACACAATGCAACAATGCAAATGCCAAATTGAGATGTGAAGCAAAGTAATTTTATATAAATGCTTTAGCGTGTTTATCCTTTTAAAGTATTGGACTTCATCAGAAACATTCAAACCACTATTAAAACCATTTCTGTTGTACTGAACCCATATAAGTCATGTGGTCAAACAAAATCATGTGACAAAACAAAATCAACTGACATTTAAAATCATGTAATGAAATACAATATCCTGTTAAAATATATTATGGCATTAAACAATACAAATTAAATATAAATGCCACTTGTAATAAAAAGAAAAAGTAAATAGATATAATCTCCCCAGGATATTTATACTTTCTCTTTCCCAAGTCTGAGCACACTGTTAACAGAATACATATCATTCAAACCTGGGTATATTTTTGTATCCAAAGTTGCCAGATCAGTTCCCTGTATTCTAAGGTGCCCTGTCATGGGCCATCCCTTCTTTTTCCTAACAATTTTTCTAAAACAAAAACAACATGTTGTTTTACATTTTATAGTCTAGTGTGTGTCTGTATAATACATTGTTAATATCCATTTTAAATAATATAAACATTTTCCTGAATTATCTTAAAAAACTGCCTCTGAGCCTAGTCCACATAATAGGTATCACATGAGATGCAGCTTGCAAGGTATAAACTATTCCTTTTGAGGTGCAATCAACTCTCCCATCACAAGGAATGGCCCTAGGGTGTGTGTTCACTGTAACATAGAGAATATTGATTATGTATGTGCACCATTTAAATGGAAATTAAAAATGCAGTATACAGGCATACAACACACTGTAAAATAGAAGTTACATCTTGCTTGCATATTATAAAAAGGAACATTTTGATTTATTTAAAAGACTGGTGAAGTATTGAACCATTGTAATGGAACAGAAGGAGAAGAAGCTTTATAAAGACACAAAAGAGAATGAGCAGAATGATTGTGCCCACTCCACAACCAGTATGGTGGAACTGTGCATGGGTCTACTTCTTTGGGAAGCAAAACAATTTGAAAACTAATAATGAGAAAGAATTTTGTTTTGGATCATATTATTTGGAGACAATAAAAAATCAAAGATTTTGAAGGACATCCCTGAAATCCACCATCATTATTTCACAAAAATGTATTTTAGAGGTGAACCCCTATTGTTCGTCTCTCCTTTCTAGTGCCCTGGTTACCTATGTATTTTTTACTTTTTTTTTTTTGCGACTTTATTTTTGAATTAGATGCAGTAAAACATATACAATTGGTTTTCTGTGTATCCATATAGTGAAATCAGCATGGGATGTGTTTTCCTATAGTGCTTTCATGATTCTCTTTATTATAGAATTTTGGATATTAAATAGACTGAGCACAGCTGCAGGCATTATTAAGCCTGGTTAAACATTATTGCATTCAGAGAATGTTGTTGTTCTTCAAATACTTAATATGACAATTACTTTCTAAAAGCAATGTGCATTATTTATAATATTATCACAACCTGTTTTTGATGTTTAAATACCAATAAATAAATAAAAATAGGAAATCTTTATCACCAGGGAAAGATGAACAGCAACTATAGAAACCAGTATGGAATGAAACACTGAGAGCCAGGAATAGAGGAAGAGGTTGACAGAGATGAATGATTCTGAAGCAACAGAATCTGAATCCACAGGTATCATTCAAAACAATAACATACTTAAAATACATAATCGCAGTTGATTGGTAGTTATGGATTTATATCTTAACTTGTTCAAGTAGGGATTCACATTTGTTCTGACCCATAAATCAAAGTTGACTTAAACATTAACAGCCTTAAAATGTACTTATCAGAAGTTACATTTATTTACTAGAAGCTAAATTTAGCTATAATTGGCCAATACAGCCTTGCCCTAATGACAGCTATTTCTTTTTTGAGAGAGACCATCAGCATGAAATATGGCAGTTTATCACCTCTGAACCAGAAATGTTGTATTAACAGAAATTTAACTGGTGAAAGAAAGTTATTATTTCTTCTGTCAAATGACAGCAGCCTTAGAATAACGAAACCAAGAAAGGTTGGGCATTGCAGGATTAATGAATTCTATTGATTATTTTGGGAAAATGAAGGTATTACTGCTGAATGATTAAGTCTATAACCAAACCTCAAGAAAATGAAATTAGCATCTACATTCCTAAAACAGGATACTTTTAAAAGGTCTACACTACAACAAAATGATTCACTACAAGCATTATGAATTTCCTTCAGTCAAAGACCCTGTTATACCAGCCATTTCTTGTATACTGAAGGTTAACAAGAATCTTGAGTCCCCCCTCCACCATACATGCTCTTTGTCTAGTAGGGGACACTTCCGGTTGTGTGATTTAACCAATGACTATTTCATAGTTAAGAAATACATATGTTTTCCAGTGATTTCTAAATTATTAGAGATTTTTGACTTTCTTTTTTACTTTACTAGCATAGCAAACATTTTGGAGGAGTCCTTACTAGTTGTCATAAACATTATACATTATTCACGTCATTACCCAATACACATGGATTAGAAAGGTTTGAAGAGAGTTTAAAACACTATAAAACATTGTTAAATAAAGACACAGAAAATACACAGGTTGCTTACAGAACCTGTGGACAATATTCGTAGTACTTATCGTATGTCTTTTTAAAGATCAATACATTCACCACAACTCAGGAGTTGCTATCGGAGCAGCTTCTGTCCCAGTGTTCACCAACATTATTCTCCATTACTGGCAGAAAATTTTGTTTCAGTCTTATTACTTTAAGCACGTTATGATGATGTATGAGACCTGTTGGAATTCATGGAGTGCACAACTGTTTTTTTTTTTTTTTTGTAGAATCTACCTACAATTTTGACAACAATCTGTTAATTATTTAGATGTAGCCATTTACAAAGATTGTGTCAACAAATGCCATTAATCCAGTGTATATGGAAAAGCCACTTTTTCTCTTGTGTAGCTACACTTTAACAGTTGCCACCCCTTTACTCAGAAGTTGAACACATTAAAGGGACAACTACTACATCTGTCTCACCTAGTAACAGATCTTGTTTTATTTTTTGTTATTCATTGGGGTTCTTTCTCTGGATTTTACATACTTACTTTTCTTTTTATTAGTAAGTTTTCCTCTAAAGTCTCAGTCTGACTCCATAATGTTCTCCTTTTGAGAACTAATATGATGATATCTGCAGCACAACATTTCATAGGGCATATAATTCCATTTATCTTTGAAATACTTACTTTTTTAGAGCTTCTTTTGAAATCTGCATCAATATATATATTAAGAAGAACCTTGGTCTGAAAAGATATCCTTGCATTACTTCTCTTTTAATCTCCAGCTGACTAGAGAATTGTCCTGCACTAGATATTCTGACATGAGCAGTATTCCTATAATATAGCTCTATTAACAATGATGTTAAATCTGGAAAAAGCACACTCTCTCTTTCTGTCTTGTTATTCCTCACAATGTGATTTTAGTAGTATTGCCAAAAATAGCTTCCACGTTTACAAAACAGTAAATAATGGTTCTTCTACTGACTTGAAACTGTAGTTTTACTGGCCATTTTGGGTCAATTCCAAAACTCCTTCATCTTCCTCTCTTAAAACCTGGTTGTCTCGTGGTTTTGGCATCTTTTCAGGCTTGTTGGCTGTTGGTGAAGCACCCACCAAGAGGAGAAAACGCTGAGAGAAGAAAGGAGCCACTTTTGAGATTTTAAGTATATTTCCTCTGTTTATTTGCTAAGTTTTTCTGCATAGCCGCCTATTTTGAGCATTTTATGGCTTGTTAAACTTGATTTCTGCATTAGTAACTGTATTTAGAGCACAACCTAAAGCTGTTTACTGAATTTCCTGTTTGCACTTATTTTTAAAATCGTTTTTTTCTCAAAACGTGCATTTTATGTCTTTGGCCTAGCACTCTTGGGTGGGGTCATTTACTGCACTGTTATAACTTGTTAATACTTGTGAACCTCTGCTATCTCTGAAAAAAACAAAAAAAAACCAAAACAAATCTTGCTTTTTTCCCACTTTTCTGAGATTTAAAAAAGTTCAGTTACAGGCTTGCTGTTCTTAAACTGTTTGTAAGTTTCTGTGAGGCCATTTTTTGCTTGGGCTAAAGGGAAGTCTCTCTGTTGATCAGTGGTAGTGAAAAACATTGAGCAGCCTGCCTGCCCCTGTGGGAGTGGTTACTGACTTGAAACTGTAGTTTTATTGGCCATTTTGAGTCAATTCCAAAACTTCTTTATCTTCCTCTCTTAAAACCTGGTTGCCTCGTGGTTTTGGCATCTTTTCAGGCTTGTTGGCTGTTGGTGAAGCACCCACCAAGAGGAGAAAACGCTGAGAGAAGAAAGGAGCGACTTTTGAGATTTTAAGTATTTTTCCTCTGTTTATTTGCTAAGTTTTTCTGCATAGCCGCCTATTTTGAGCATTTTCTGGCTTGTTAAACTTGATTTCTGCATTAGTAACTGTATTTAGAGCACAACCTAAAGCTGTTTACTGAATTTCCTGTTTGCACTTATTTTTAAAATCGTTTTTTCTCAAAACTTGCATTTTATCTGTCTTTGGCCTAGCACTCTTGTGTGGGGTCATTTACTGCACTGTTATAACTTGTTAATACTTGTGAACCTCTGCTATCTCTGAAAAAAAAAAAAATCTTGCTTTTTTCCCACTTTTCTGAGATTTAAAAAAGTTCAGTTACAGGCTTGCTGTTCTTGAACTGTTTGTAAGTTTCTGTGAGGCCATTTTTTGCTTGGACTAAAGGGAAGTCTCTCTGTTGATCAGTGGCAGTGAAAAACATTGAGCAGTCTGCCTGCCCCTGTGGAAGTGGTTACTGACTTGAAACTGTAGTTTTATTGGCCATTTTGGGTCAATTCCAAAACTCCTTCATCTTCATCTCTTAAAACCCACTTTTGCACGGTTTTGCGCGGTTTTGTGCATAGCGCAACAGCGGGCAGCGCCGCCTAATTGGGTTTAAACTATTCCTGGCTCCATAAAGTCTGCTCTTCCCTTTTTCCCTTAGAACTGCTCTATCTCTCAATTTAAACACCATATTCTCATTCTAAGGTCCTTCACTGGTCCAATTAAGTAATCCTACAAGTTAGCACTATTAAACCATAAGCACTACTTACTCTTATACTCTCTACGATTACCCTGTCCCCTATTGGTCCGTCTTAAATTCAGTTTCCCTATATTACTCTAGCATGTCCAAAGGTCAGTCAATGGTTTCCTCTCCAGTCCAGCTGGTGAATCTGGGAATTTTGAGGCAATGTTACAACTGTCTCATGTACACGGACAACCCTCTCCTCCTCCAAACAGGTTCAAATATATGTGAGAGATGCAACTATTTAGCCAAACTGGAGGCTGAGCTCTCTCATCTCAAAACTGGTGTAACCAGTCAGGAGGAGAAGGTAACCTCACACAACACAATTCCAGTATCACATAGTCCCACCACATCAGCGAACCAAACAGATAAATACACAAAAACATACTCGGAGGCTCTAAATAAAAATCTACCTAAGCAACAGAGACCTCCAAAGCAGACATCCATGCAAACGCTACCTCAAAACAAAACACGCACAACACATAGCCCACAAAGTCAGTGTGCCAAGCAGCCACAGCCCTTAAGGCTGAATAACACACCTGATACTCTTGTAATAGGTGACTCTATTGTCAAACACACTGACGTCCCGCTCACCAGGCTGAATAAAGAGAAGGTCACGGTGAGCTGCCTGTTGGGTGCTAGGATCCGCCACATAACGCAAGCACTCAGGTCACTCCAAAGCAAATACAAATATGACTCAGTTATTGTACATGCTGGTGTGAATGACCTGAGACGTACCTCCCTGGACTACATGAAAAGAGACATAGAGGAGCTCTCTGATCATGTAGCCCAGGCTGGTATGACCCTGACCTTGAGCAGCATCTTACCCTCACCTAGAATGATGCCACAGTACAAAGACAAAATGATCGATTTTAACAACTGGCTAAAATTTTGGTGTCATTCAAAGGGGATCCAGTGTCTGTCAGCCTGGGATGACATGCTCGACAAGCCACGTTGCTTCGCTAGGGACGGCTTGCACTGCTTTCGGATATTGGCACAGGCTCTTGCCACCCCCCATAGTGCCTTTGTTAGGCAAGGCTCAAAAGTCAAACCCACCCCCATAGACAGCACAAGGAACAAGAAACTAAGGGTAATGCTGCTAAACGCCAGAAGTCTTAACCTCAAGATGCACGCACTCGAAGCTCTCCTCAGTATGGAGAACATCGATATCTGTGCAGTGACAGAAACCTGGTTCAAGGCTCCAAAGAGCACCCCAGCACTACCAGGCTATACCTCATATCATGCTTTTCGGCCCCAAAACCCGGACCGAACCAAAAAAGGAGGGGGAGTTTCCATATTTATCAAGGATATCCACACCTCCAGGTTAGTGGCATTGCACAAAGTATCGGAGACCATCCATGTGCAACTAACAGTGGGCAAGACTGCTTTTCAGTTTATAGCAACCTACAGACCACCCTCTCAAAGTCAGGAATCCCACTCGGCTTTCCTGAAAACATTGGAGAACATGAAGATCTCTCCGAACACCATTATATTGGGCGACTTCAACTACCCAAACATTGACTGGGAGCACTACTCAAGCCCCATCACCTTAGCCCAAAGGTTCCTGGAAATTATAAACTCAAATGCTATGGAACAACTAGTCACCACTCTCACAAGAGGGGACAACATACTAGACCTGATCATTACCAACATGGGGACTCTATGCTCCACACCAGAAGTATATCCCTCATTGGTAAGATCAGACCATAAATTAATCTCACTGGATGTGCACATCCCGACCCCACCCCCAGCCCAGAAAACCACAGTGAAAAACTTCTCAAAAGCGAACTTCTCACTTCTCAAAACTGAAGTGGAATCCTTCAAGGCCCCAGGGCCAGTGGAAACTACGGCCCAAACTGCAGAATCCTATATAAACACATTCTACGGACATCTCCAGGAATGCATGGATCATGCTATCCCAAACAAAACCAAGACCCAATCATCCAAAGGCAGGCGTCCAGTCTGGTGGACCCCTGCCATAAATAAACTGTACAACAGAAGGAGGAAGCTACTACATGATAGAGCAAAATCCCTAATAGGGAAGGCATCTCTGATCAGTACTAGCAAAAAATTACGATCCCTCATAAAATCCTCCAAGGCCAGCTTCGAGAGAAAAATTGCACAGGACACCAAAGACAATCATAAGGCTTTTTCAGTTATGTTAGAAACCTGAGATGCAACTCCCAGACTTGTTCTGAGTTGATTCTAAACGACAAAAAATACACTGAACCCACAGACATCGCCAATATCCTGGCAGACAGGTTCAGTGCAAACTTCTCCACCCCCCCCCAAAAGAGCAAGTATCTATCCCAGCAGAGGGCTGCCTCCCAAACATCTCTGATGCTCAGGTGAAGGCTGCCCACTCCAAAGCAAAAAACACTGCTTCCATGGGACCAGATGGCATCCCAGGTTGCGTCCTACATGAACTCCAAGAGGAACTAATCCCTCAAATAAAACAGCTATACAATCTCAGCCTCACTACAGGATATGTGCCCACAGAATGGCGTACAGCAACAGTAGTCCCACTCCACAAAGGTGGAGCCTCTACGGACCCTGGAAACTATTGCCCCATAAGCCTGACTAGCTTAGTCTGCAAGGCTATGGAGAGGATCATCATGGAGCTCATAAACAAAGACGTTGGGGACCTACAGACACTAGATCCTACCCAGTTCGGCTTTGTCAAGGGCAGATCCTGCCTTTTGAACCTGGTTGACTTCTTCGAAACAGTCACCAAAGCCATAGATGAAGGGAAGGTAGTCCACACAGCCTATCTGGACCTTGCAAAGGCATTTGACACAATACCCCACTCGGGCATCATAGATAAGCTATCCAGCTTAAATATAAACCCCTATGTCACAAGATGGGTCGCAAACTGGCTCAAAGACAGAACCCACAGAGTGAGAGTTGCTGGAGCCATGTCAGACTCGAAACCAGTCACAAGTGGCATCCCACAGGGTTCTGTCCTGGGACCACTTTTGTTCGGTATATACTTTTCCGAGGTACAGGCAAACGTGGGAGGACTATGGCTCACCAAGTTCGCAGACGACTGCAAACTGGGCGCCATAATCAACTCTCCAGCTGACACAAACATCCTTCAAAAAGGTCTCACAGAGACAGATAACTGGTGCCAGCGCCATGGTCTAAAGCTAAATGCCAAAAATGTATAGTCATACCCTTTGGCAAAAACAATGTGCCCACAAATTACCACATAGGCGGAAACCCATTAAGTACAGAGAAAGTTATTAGGGACCTGGGGACCCAAGTTGATAGCAATCTCTCCTTTGAAAACCACATTGCCAAAGTGGTTAGAAAGACCTTCTACATAGCCCACCTCATCATGAAGGGTTTCACATCTAGATCAAGAGAGGTAATCGTGCCCCTTTATTCATCCCTCATCAGGCCCATCATAGAACACAATGCCCTTTTGGGATGTACCTTACCCAACACCTGCAGCAATTACAAAGACCCCAAAAGTATCTCACCAAGAGGATCAAGGGTCTCAAACAGATGCCATATGCTGCTCAGTTAAAAAAACTCCAGCTCTACTAAGCTGCATACCGCCTACTTCGAGGCGATCTATGCCTGACATACAAAGCTATGTCAAATCCAGAATTAATGGACATGCTCCACCTCAGTAAATCTAAATCCCTTAGAGCCACACGCTCGAGGGACTTGAACCTCAGCACAGAAATAAATAGAACTTGCTGGAGGGACAGGTTCATAACCCAGAGGCTCCCTTCACTCTGGAATAGAATTCCAGTTCATGTGAGGCAGAGCATCTCACTGAATCTCTTCAAGAAGAATCTCGATAGGTGGATGGGGGATCGTAGGTTTGTCCCAGGGATTACTCCCGTGTCACTATTAGACAGAGGCACAGTAAACTAAACCTTAAAGGGCACAGTATACTCAAATCAAGGGGTGGCGTAAGCCATACAGAATCGGGCTAGGCTTATAATTGCCTCAGGGCAGATAGCCTAGTATGAACCTATGAACCTATTTTTGAGTTAAACATTTTCTATCAAGTGATTTGATAAATGGAGTATTAGAGTTGTCAGTCTTTAATTGATATATGCAAACTTGTATTTCAGATATCTTATCTTACGTATTGTTTCCTTTAGCTGCTGCAAAATAATAGTAGCAAATATTTTGAATGAACAATTTGACAATGTTATAAGATGATCATTTGGATATCATTTGCACCCCTTTTATGGATGTGACCTATTATGTCATCTTTCCATAAATCAGGAAAACCCAGTATTCTGAGGACAATTTGCCTGAGCTCCTCAATGGTCTCATGGACTATATGCCTTGGTGCCCAACAGAACTGCAAATTCAGAACATATGCAAGAACGATACACAGTTATAATTAATGTTGCTAAGTGAACTGAAGTTAAAGCTAGTGCTGATAATGTAATGCTTGTGTCCTGTTTTATGTATGTTCTGTCTGCTTAACTTGCATCCATTTTTATCACAATCAGGTAAGGTGTACACATGTAAAGTGGTTATAACTGCTGGGCGTTGGTAGGGCTTGCAATGGATGCAAGTAATTTACTTTGTTGTTGTCTGCTCAATTTAGGAAGTCAGTATATGCAGGATTTGTGTGTTTTTGTGAGAAAATGTGTAACTACAGTTTGTGTGAGGCAAAGCTGCACTTCTATAGCTGTCAGTTGTCCCTGATTTTACAGAATACTCTTGATTATACCCCATATTTTTGGTCTGTTCCTCAAAATGTGTTACTTTCTGGCAAATTGATGCAAATTACAGTCATTAAATAATGGCAGGCATTTTCCTTTCAGACCTCATATCCTTCAGAAAATGCATGCCAATACAAAACCTGTATTTACAGTAACTTTATATAAGAGCAATATTTAAAATCTCTGTCTGTTTTAAACCCTTTTCCCCTCATTTGTTTGGATTTCTACTTTATTTGTTTGTTTGTTTAATTTGTTGACTGAGGAAGAACACTGATCCACATGTTTCAGTGAAGCCTGAGTTTACAAGCAACCAAATTAAGCTGAATGTTCAAATAAGTCATTTGTTAAAACAAATACATGAATGAAGGTCAGATTTTATTACACTACTGTTTACATTATGTACAATTTACATCTTTATATGCTAAGGACAGCAGTAGTTTTGGTGAAGTAAGGGAAGAGACAGGGTAGCTATAGTAATGCATTGGCGGGTTATTATTATTATTAGTGTCATTATTATTACTATTACTTCTATTACTACTACTTTGGTTAAATGCTGCTAAATAAACAAGTCTGGGAAACTGTACAACAGATGCTTAGCTTCATTGATTGTTGTTTACTGGCAGTATGCAACCCAGCATTAAAATTGGTGCCTTTATTGCTTTCTTGATGGGTGCCGAAGGGTGGCTATTTAAGCATGGGCCCTAAAAATTTTAATAGTACAAATTGGACTTTTATTTATACCTAAGAACTATTCTGTTTACTACATTATATAAATACATTGCTTGAGAAATAGAAATGCAGCGAGAAAGAAGGTGAAAGGTCAAGCAGCAGGGTCTCAGGAAAACACAAGGTGATAATGTGCAGGAAGGAATTTAATAACTTGAAATGGATTTCAGATTGACCTCATTAACTCAAACAAACAAGACTGCAGAAAGGTAAGAAAAACATTGCTGGGGTAAAATTGATGAGTTTTAACCCTGAAACCAAAACTTGGGATTGCAAACATTCAGTAGTTACATTGGAATGGACTGTTACATATTTTTGTTAAGTCATTACACAATAATCAGGCATTTTCTATTGTTTAAGTTAGTCATTTTTCAGTGACATACCTTTCCACTGAAATTGGCAAACCTGACCTGAGGCTTTGTGTCCTCAAGTTATAATATTATGTGTGGGGGTGATACAGAGACATAGTTCATAGGTAAGTACTAAGCTAACTGCCCTTGCGAGCCATTTTAAGCCTAGCCAATTATCCCTTGTGAGACTTAAACCCTGCACCTTGTGTTTGTAAGGCAAACACCTTAACCATTCGTCCATAGCTGCTAATTTAGTATTTTATTATGTCAGCTTTTGTGGAACTAGTCCATCACTGAAGACATGCTCAGAAATTAAAACTATAGCCTATCCTGTCCTATCCATGATGCATTATCCTGCCTATTTCAGTAAAGTTCTATGTTGTAAAATTATCATAAATTTGCCTGCATAGTAATGTGGGGACTTTTCAGCTGAGTCTGTACTACTAAGTCATACATAGTACCCAAAGGTTTTGAACTGGGATTAATATAATGATACCACAAATCAAGGACCTGCCGGACAGTGCCTAAATTTGGCTCCAAATAACCCATGTGGTAAAATGATGTTATCAAATAATAACAAACTCTCATTCTAAGTTAACCAGTTTCTAGATATGTCAAAGGTACTTTAGATTTTAACCTTCTTATTCAGATCTGTTAAAAAACAATAAAGAGTCCATCAAGCATCACGTAATAAGCAGCAACACAATTTTCATTGTGAAGGCAAATAGGAAAGGCATGACTAACATATAGCAATGATGTCAGTCATTAAGACCAGAATTTTGCTGTTGTCCAGAGTGAGTACTCATTTTGATGTTATCATATCTTCAGTGCTCATCATAGTTTCATAGTTTCATAGTATAGTACTAGGCTATCTGCCCTAGGGCATTTATAAGCCTAGCCAAAGTGTATGTGGCTTTCGCCACCCCATGTAATGATACAAAAGTGTACAATTTAAATTAAATTTAGTTTACTGTGCCTCTATCTAGCAATGACACAGAGATGACCCCCGGGGTAAACCTACGATCACGCATCCATTCGTCCAGATTTGTCTTGAAGAGAGTCAGTGAGGGGCTCTGCCTAACATGGACAGGTATCCTGTACCAGAGTGCGGGAAGCCTCTGGGATATGAATCTGTCCCTCCAGCATGTCCTATTCATATTTGTGCTGAGGTTTAGATCTTTAGCTCTCGTGGCTCTGATGGATTTGGATTTTTTGAGGTGGAGCATGTCCATTAATTCTGAATTGGACATGGCCTTGTATGTAAGGCACAGATCACCTCTGAGCAGGCGGTATGCTACTGAATAGAGCTGGAGCTTTTTCAGTCTGGCAGCATATGACATATGATGGAGATCCTTGATCCTCTTGGTAAGGTACATTTGGGGTCTCTCCAGCTGCTATAGGTGCCGGGTGAGGTACATACCAAATGGGGCATTGTACTCAGTCATAGGCCTGATAAGGGAGGAATATAAGGGTACAATGACATCCTTTGATCTGGATGTGAATCCCTTCATGATAAGGTGGGCAAGGTAGAAGGTCTTTCTAACCACTTTGGTGACATGGGTGTCAAATGGGAGGTCACTGTCAACTTGGGTCCCCAGGTCTCTGATTACTTTTTCCATACTTAATGGATTACCACCTATGTGGTAATTTGTGGGTACTTTGTTTTTTCCAAAGGGGATGACTATACATTTTTTGGCATTTAGTTTAAGGCCATGACTCTGGCACCAGTCGTCTGTTTCTGTGAGACCCTTCTGGAGGATGCATGTGTCAGCTGGTGTGTCGACTATGGCACCTAGTTTGCAGTCGTCTGTGAACTTTGTCAGCCACAACCCCCCTATGTTTGCCTGCACATCTGAGAAATAAATGCCGAACAAGAGGGGTCCCAAGACAGAGCCCTGTGGGACTCCACTTGTGACTGGCTTAGAGTCTGACATAGCTGCAGCTATTCTGATTTTGTGGGTTCTGTCCTTTAGCCAGTTTGCAACCCATCTTGTGACAAACAGGTTTACATTTAAGCTGTTGAGCTTGTCTATGATGCCTGAGTGGGGTATTGTGTTGAAGGCTTTTGCCAGATCCAAGTAGGCTGTATGAACTGCTTTGCCTTCATCAATGGCTCTAGTGACTGTTTCAAAAAAGTCCACCAGGTTTAAAAGACAGGATCTGCCTTTTACAAAGCCGAACTGGGTAGGGTCAATTGTCTGTAGGTCCCAGATGTCTTTGTTTATTAGTTCCATAATGATCCTTTCCATAGCTTTGCAGACCAGGCTGGTCAAGCTTATGGGGCGGTAGTTTCCAGGGTCTGTAGAGGTGCCACCTTTGTGCTGTATGCCAGTGTTCAGGGATGTATCCTGTAGCGAGGCTAAGATTAAACAGCGTTCTTATGTGCAGGTTTAGCTCCTCTAGGAGTTCACGTAGCACGCAACCCGGGACACCGTCAGGTCCCATGGATGCTGTATTCTTAGCTTTGCTGAGGGCAGCTCTCACCTGGACATCTGACATTTCAGGGAGGTTGCAGTCAGCTGAGATATTTATTTTGTCTTTTGGGGGAGAGGGAAGGGAGAAATTTGCACTGAACCTGTCTGCCAGTATGTTGGCAATATCTGTGGGTTCAGTGTATTTTTTGCCATTATGAACTAACTCTGCGCATATCTGAGGGTTTCCGCCCAGGTTTCTAACATAACTGAAGAAGGCCTTGTGATTATCTTTAGTGTCCTTAGCGATTTTCTCTCGAAGTTGGCCTTTGATGATTTTATTAGCGAACGTAGTTTTTTGCTAGTGCTGATCAGGGATGCCTTCCCTTTATGGGATTTTGCTCTGTCTTGCAGTAGCTTCCTTCTCTTGTTATAAAGTTTGTTTATGGCTGGGGTCCACCAGATAGGATGCCTGCCTTTGGTGGAAAGGGTCTTGGTTTTATTTGGGATTGCATAATCCATGCATTCTTGGAGATGCCCGTAGAAAGCATTTGTGAAGGATTCAGCAGTGTGGGATGCGGTTTCCACTGGCCCAGGGGGCTTGAAGGATACCATTTCAGTCCTAAGGAGTGTAAAGCCGGCTTTTGAGAAGTTTCTCACTGTGGTCTTTTATGCTGGGGGTGGAGGTGGGATATGAATATCTAGGGTTATTAGTTTATGGTCTGATCTCACTAGTGAGGGGTATACTTCCGGTGTTGAGCATTTTGTCCCCATGTTTGTGATGATCAGGTCAAGTATATTATTTCCCCTTGTGGGAGAGGTGACTAGTTGTTCCATCGCATTTGAGTTGACGAATTCCAGGAACCTTTGGGCTAGGGTGTTGGGACTTGAGTAATGCACCCAGTCTATGTTTGGGTAGTTGAAGTCTCCCAATATGATGGTATTTGGTGAGACATTCATATCCTCCAGTGTCTTCAGGAAGGCTGAATGGAGTTCCTGAGATTGCGAGGGTGGTCTGTAGCATGCTACAAGTTGTATAGCAGTTTTGCCTATGGTTAGTTGCACATGGATGTTCTCCGATGCTTCGTGCGTTGCCACTAACCTGGAGGTGTGTGTGTCTTTAATGAATATGGACACTCCCCCTCCTTTTGTGGTTCGGCCCAGGTTTTGGGGCTGAAATGCATGATACGAGGTATAACCTGGTAGGGCTGGTGTGCTCTCAGGAGCCTTGAACCAGGTTTCAGTTACTGCACAGACATCGATGCTCTCCATACTGAGGAGTGCTTTGAGAGCCTGCATCTTGAGATTTAGACTTCTGGCTTTGAGCAGCATTACCCTTAGTTTTTTTTCCTTTATTGTTTTCTAAGGTGGTGGGTTTGTCTTTTGAGCCTTGCCTAAAAAAGGCACTATGGGGGTGGCAAAAGCCTTAGCCAATATCCGGAAGCCCAGTGGTGACAAGTGCAAGCCGTCCCTTGCGAAGCAGCGTGGCTTGTCCAGCATGTCATCCCAAGCAGACAGATACTGGATCCCCTTAGAATGACACTAGTAATTGAGCCAATTATTAAAGCTGATCATCTTGTCTTTGTATTGTGGCATCATTCTTGGTGAGGGCAAGATGCTGCTCAGGGTCAGGGTCATACCGGCCTGGGCTACATAATCAGAGAGCTCCTCTATGTCTCTTTTCATGTAATCCAAGGAGGTATGTCTCAGGTCATGCACGCCGGCATGGACAATGATCGAGTCATATTTGTACTTGCTTTGCAGTGACCTGAGTGCTTGTGTTATGTGGTGGATCCTAGCTCCTGACAGGCAGCTCACCATTACCCTCTCTTTGTTCAGCCTGGTAAGCAGTACGTCAGTGTGTCTGACTATAGAGTCACCTATTACTAGTGTATCAGGCATGGTGTTTCGCCTTAAGGGCTGTGATTGTTTGACACACTGACTTTGTGTACTATGTGTTGCTTGTGCAGAGTTTTGAGGTGGTGTTTTCTTGGATGTCTGCTTTGGGAGCCTCTGTTGTTTCGGTAAGTTTTTTATTAGAGCCTCCGAGTATGTCTTTGTGTTACTATGTGTTTGGTTTGCAGTTGAGGTTGGTTTATGTGAGACTGGGTTTGTTGTGTGTGTGGTTACCTTCTCCTCCTGTCTGGTCTTGCTAGTCCTGTGTTGAGAGAGTTCAGCCTCCAGTTTGGCTATATAGTTGCATCTCTCACATGTGTTTGTGTTTGTTGGGAGGAGGAGAGGGTTGTCTGTGTACATGAGACAATTGTAACATTGTCTCAGGATTCCCAGATTAACCAGCTGAACTGGAGAGGACATCAGTAATATACCACTCGACATGCCAGAATAGTATAAGGGGGTGATGTGTAACTGGGTCAGAGAGAGGACTTTGAAGGGAAGTGGGTATTAGCACGGGTTGTAGGTGGATGTAGTGCCTACGTTAGTTTAAGGGTGCTTCACTTAAAAGAAAGGTTTTAGGAGCAAGTGCTAGGCTTATGATAAAGTGAATAGACTGATATTGTTGAAAGTAGAGCTTTCTTAAGGGAAAAATTGAAGTGCAGACTTGGCAGAGCCAGGAATAGTTTAAGCCTGTTTAACCGGCATTGCGCTATGTGCACAATCGCACAAAGCCGCGCAAACGCGGATTTTAAACAGGGAACTTCAAAAGAGCTGGAAATGGTCCAAAACGACCAATTACTACAAGCTCTTGTGCTGAGGTCACTCCTTCAGGGACAGATAGGCTGCTCAAGGCTCCCCACTCCCACTGGTGAGCAAAGAAACTTCCTTCTATCCAAGTAAGGCAATGGACAACACAGGAACTACACCACAGTCCAGAATACAGCAAAGCCTGTATACTGGTCTAAACTAGTTGAGAAAGGCGTGAAAACAAAGATTTTTTGGGTTTTTTTTTTTTTGTTTTTTAGGTTAAAAAGTACACAGCAATGCAGGAAAAACAGTAATAAATCACTTACACAGGCTAGCTCACTTTAGTGGGTAGTCTCAACAGTTAAATTTAACAACAAACTTTTGACCAAATGTAAAAGTGCAGATAATGTACAATGCAAAAAACAGGTAATAAAGCAGTTTAAACTTGTTCAAAGTAAGAAAAGGAAGGTCTCTCAGGTAAAAACAGCAAAAAATACTTAGATCAGGAAAGTAGTCGCTTTTCTCAGTTCTCTGCTGCTAGCACCACTCTGCAGGACCACGAGGAGCTGTTTCTGAGTAGTATAGCCAGAAAAAAATGCTCAGGGCTGGATTTTAAACAGGGAACTTCAAAAAAGATGGAAATGGTCCAAAACGACTAATTACTACAAGCTCTTGTGCTGAGGTCACTCCTTCAGAAAATCATAGAATTTCTGTTGGAGAATGCAGACAGATAGACAGACCAATGGTACAGCAATTTTGCTAAAATGATATACAATGTGTTTGCATCTATCTACATTCTTGATAGCCCTATATTATTTGTTGAATAAGTTAGTCAGATAACATGCTGTTTATCCTGTATGAAAATAAGAATATTTCCTGCAAACAGTATGGTAAACCATATTACTCAGAGTCCATAAAAATCCCTTGCGGAATTGAAAGTGATACTGTGACCCAGTAACTAGCCTACTGTTAAGCATAAAGTTGCAGGTGTAACTATCATTTCTATTTCAGGATTTCTTACCAGGGTTGGATGAACTGCCAGAGAAATCAAGACTTTTTTCCAGGAGATTCTGCAGTTCATCTGGTTGGTGATAAATGACTATGAAAACCAAAGGCTGATACAAATACAAAGACCTGTTTTGGACTCAAATACTAATAAAGTTAATAATTACTAGTATGTAAGAGAGAAATGGTACTGTAATTAAATGGCATCACAAATGGAATACAACCAGGCTAGGTGAAAGTAGATCCCCTGGAGATTTAATAGTTGCTTGTTTGTAATGTTGCTGACTTTCTGGACTGCTGTGTCCCTTGTGATTTGTAGATATCATCTGCTACAAAAACGTTATGCATAAATAGGGACTGTTCAGAAGTGTCAGTATCTTCACTACACAGTCTGTGAAGTCAAATACATTGTCAATTTGGCAAGCCATTTTTTGGTCATCTTCAGAAAAAAAAGAACCATGTAGAGGAATTTTTGAATTGGTCCATAGGTTATTATTAAGCTGTAAATCAGATATATTATTTGTAGCCTAGCCACCACAAATTCCACAACTTACTCCCCAGAATTCAGGGGGAGAGAGGGGGTAGTTCTAGGTTGAATTTGCAGGTATCCAGCCACTCATCTAGACTGTGTTTGAAGAGGGTTAGGGAACTACTTTGCTTAACAGAAAACTCCACCCAAATGTGAAGTTTTTTTTTCCAAAAGGTGTTTTTTTTTTCCTTCCCTTTAATTCAACAATAAACAACTCACATGCAGAAACAAAAACAGAATTTAATAATGTGTTTTATGTCTGAATGTATTTCTGTTTGCCTTTTTTCCTTGCATTTATATCATCATCTGTTACATCATGAAGGCTAGGTTACTGATTCCAACTATAGAGCCATTAAGAAAACAATGGCTCTTAAACATTGGCATTTACATGTGCCTTATCAGTAACATATTGCCAACATCATACCTAGGATAAATAGTTTAGACTGGAGTCTAAACAAAAGCAAGACTTTTAAGCTTAGTTTTCAAATGCAAATGAACAAGATTTTTTTTATTACAAATAGTTTGTTGTTCCCTTTCATCAAACTCTAAGTGCCACAAAGAAAGAAATATTGTCATCTTATTTTTATTATTTAGATCAGTATTTGATTTTGCATTTTTTCCTGTAGTATATTTTTTGTAAAAGTGTATGTTTCTTCTAGTGTTTTATTTCAACAGTTTTGCATTGTATGTGTTGTTGTTTTGTTGAGACAAGTCAGTGAGCTGGGGAAGAAAGATTAACATCAAAGACTGTAATTCTATCTACAGTATTAAAAACTGTGAATGCCACACCTACAATCTCAGCCCAAGTAACAACTACTAATCACAAGGTTTAGATTTTTCACACTTGAACACTGAACTACAGTTGTTACTCTGAATAGAACAATTAACTCAGCTACATTTTTAGGCCTATCATTCAAAACTTGACTCTAGATGATTGTCACCATTGAAGTGACACTCTGACCTCACCTGAAAATATGGGAAAGCAACTATGCTTTGAAGAAAATAAATGGGGAAAACAGGAAAGTGGTGAAATGGGAAGCAAGCAGGGGAATAGATACAGTAAAAACAAGGTAGGAATGTGCATGTAGGAAAGAACCATAGCTATCCATTTCTTCCTGAATAAAATATAAATATTCTGCTGAATTTGGACTGTCACCTCCAAAGAGGGGATGACCACAACACAGTCTGTTGTATAGAGAATAGCACAGAGAATTGGACAGAATCATGTGTGTCATAACGGCACATGTGCGAAATGGAGAGCTATATATGGGCCAATATTTTTTTGTGGGACAGGTGCCCTTTTTTTCTGAGAAAGAGAGATGAATGTTGGGGAATGGCTGTATAGAGAATTCTATAGTTGGGCAAGTGAGGAAGCAATTGCAGACAGACAAGACAAGAAAAGAGACAGAGGCAGTGAAGGGCACATGAGGTGGATGAATGCCATGGTTAGGATGAGGGTGGTGACATTGAAAACCCATAGACATCAAGTTTGGTGACAGTGAGAATCCAGTCCTCACCAACTGGACTGTCATCACTGTCACATTAATGCATTGATGGCTGCAGTGTCTGATGTCTGCGTCTTCTTGTGCTATTTTGGAGAGCAGTGTTGCCAACCAGCATCGGCGTGCATCAACAGTGTGGCACATAATCCTACGCATTATCCCTGACAGTTTGTCATGGGTGATAAACTCACGCCCTCCACCACTGCTCCCGGAGGAAGCACAGGCCTATCCTCCAGGGCAGAACTACCTGAGGGTCCAGGTAGTGCAGGGCCAGCAGAAGGGGTGCTACCATGTTCTGCACCAGATGTACTGGGCAGTGGTGCTATAGCCAGTGGAGTGGGGGGCAGGTGGATCCTGTGGTACAGTCCTACCCTGCTGTGATGTGGGAAAAGCAAAAAATAAAAAAGTAAGCACAAAAAAAAAGAAAATAATAAACCCAAAAAGAAAAAGAGAAAAGGGTTAAGGTGAGAGAAAAAAGGAGAGAACATTATTAACTTCATATGTAACATACAAAGCATCGATACAATTATTTTACTCTATTCTCTTACCTTTACTTTTAACACTGCAAACTCCAAACAAATACCTTTGTTTACTGTTGAGACTACCTAACTCCTAAAATATGCACAATATACTACAGATTTCAGTAAGCCATCCTTGATGTGTGCATATATTGCACATATTGTGGTCCAAATATACTAATTACAGTTTACAGAAAACCAGTGGTGATACTGCTTTACAGCTCTGATGTTACATTGCAATATTGATGAAACCTTAATAGTATGGTATATTTGAGAAGTGTAGATTTTGGAGGCACAACCTATGATTACTTTGTAATAATGAACTTTTGCCCTCCAGAGTAATACATGCATACTTCCCTATTATAGTTAAGAAATGAATGCTCAGTTTGATGCAACTGTACAAGTAACAAATAAATGCATCATAACTTTTAATGCTAAAATAACCCCACTGTTGGGATGTATACATACCACATGCATCTTACATCCATGCCAGTCTAGCAGCATGGGTTTGCACATTCAGTTCCTGGTCTGTGACAGCTGCTGAAAAAACAGAACAGAATACCATTAAGCATACCAATCCTGACTATATCCAGCTTTTAACTCTAGCAAGTAGTCTCTGTAAGTGATACTTATGCATCTGTGGAGTGCCCCCAGTCCTACATTCCTCGATCCAGTGGTTGAGACATACACTCAACTGTACAGATTTTATTAGAATGTCGAGATTTTTGCCTCATATTTTTAGAATTTTTTCTCTTCAACTTGTGATTTTCTGGCAAATTGTTGGCAAATCATTGAGGGTTGGAGTCAGAAAATAATGACAGATATTTGAGTTTCAGACTTCATACCCTTCAGAAAATGTGCATGTTAATGCAAAACCTGTTATTCTATCAACTTTCTAAGTTTGTAAGAGCAATATTTAAAAAGTGTCCCTATTTTTGAGCCTTTGATCCTCCATTATTTATGGCTTTGTCCAGATTTCTTGCTCTAAGAGTCTGAGAGGTATGGGTTGAGGGTATCCCTCTTCCTCATCCTGAGGCCTCTGTAGTGGTTCCTATATTGTTCACTATTGCTGGGGATACCAGTAGCACTGCTTAGAGCCCGAGCCAGAATATTCCATGCCTCTGCCTTGTAATCTGAGCCACAATAATCCCTCTGCAACAACCGGGGCCCATGTTCATTTACTAGGAGTCTGACAAACATTTTCGACTCCTGAACACCCCATCTTTGAGCAGAGAATCTCAAAAACTATTCAGGAATGCCAGCCATGCCTATCGCAGATCAAGATCAATGGAGAAGGATGTTTTACCACCAATTGCACATATTGCACTTACTAGCAGTGCACACTTTTTGGATTTGCAACATTTGAAAGTGTTCTGCATCATTTACCATCTTGCAAACATGTTGTGTGAGAATGCTCACTGCCAGGAAATGTGTTTGAGTGATGGCCAATAGTATTAATTGAATGTATCCAGTGCATGTTTCTGGATGTCTGGTCCTGTCTGCTACCTGGATGGCCCATTCCTCAGGTTTGTGCAGTGCCGCTCTACGTGCAAACAAAATGTGCATAGCCAAAGCCATTTGTGCTTACATCTCACATATGGTGGCTGCTAAAAACAAAACAGGAAAAAAAGAAAAAACACGGAGAACTAGTTAGAATGTGGAAAACCAATCTATTTCATACAGAGTAGAAACTGTTAGTATGCATGAGATATAACTACATAGGTCTGGATCCCAACTCTCACTGCAATGTCCTGTCACAAAACAGGAGGGGGACTTATCCATCTTTGCCACACAAACACCTTTGCAGCAAATACATGACATAATTCCTCACACAGCCAAGTGCAACTGAATGTGCACTGATATCAAGGCATGACCTGTTATTTGCAAATGTATTCTATATAATATATTTGGATATAGTGCACTTACTGATCATGCAACCTGTTATGATTATTCCTTGCAAATATACAGCTGTGTCTTACCATTCTGTATTTCTTCATCATTCATCAGCTATCTGACCAATACTTGGAGACATGCAGTATGTAGGCCAGTCTGTATCGTTTACCTTAAAATGAGTGAGAATATTCACTGGGGACAATATGATATGCAGTTGCCATCAAATTAATGGAAGGTTGGATGCCACAAACATGCTGTTTTGGGGGTGGGGAGCAAAGTTGGGTTCCTGTCATGCAACATGCAAGAGTATAATGTTCTTTCAAGGGGGGGGGCAGGCTGATCTACTGTTATGGCACAAACAAGGCTATGTTGCTCTTGTTACTCTTCTTGCTTTGCATCCTGCCTGTTTGATCTTGTGAGGATGGTGAAGCTGGAAACTGTCTCATTACTTTCAAAGTTCTCTGTTATGATTTCCCATTTCAAACATTTGGTGCTAAACTGAGGGCATGCAGTGCTCATCAGTACTTTGTAGGTATCAATGTGTGAATCTTTGAGGCCTTAGGACTACTACTTGCTAATGATAAGTCTCTGCTGTCACATGTATCATTAATTTCTGTACAAATCTCCCACCATGTAGTTGCTTAATGTACCAACTGATGAAATACAAGGACATGTCAGAATATTATTATGCAATAAAGTACATATTCAGAACTTACCTTGTAAACACAGAAGTTGACAGAGTGTTAGTTCAATGCTGACTGTGATGCAAGCAGTACACAGCCAATACACGAGAAGGTAAAGGCTGTGGCTCTGAGTTGAGGCCGAAGAGGTCACAGGGATCCTGTATTGTGTCCCTGTCCACCCTGTAGCACTCTATAATGTTCATATCATATATCTTTTTCTAAGTTAATTGTGGCCTGAAGTCTCTTTTCGGTCTTGGCCTAGGCCTATTGGTAGTGGCAGCAGCATTGCCTGCAGCCTGTAGCCATACAAATGGAGTTAAACAGCAGCAGCAGCTCCTAACATTCTGTCTGTGTAGACTTTCTGTGTCTGTACTGCACTACTTTTAAAATCCACAGGAAAAAAACAGCATGAAGTCTAAATGGTTGCTTTATAACTTCATGAATAGCTCCAACAGATTGGTTGATTAGAATGCAATTCAGCTGCTTATGCTGTAATTAGCATCTCTAAAACACAGCCTAGACAGATGCAATCCATTACTAATGTATTCCATTATAAAAAGGTAAATGTGTAACTAGCCAAACTGATGGTGAGGATACTTGCTACATGTTCAGAAAAGCAAACTATTTTCCAAGCTATCTTTACAGAGGAGTATTGCATTCCATCAGGTATACTGTCTTTTTTTACCTACATGATGCATATGCTGGAATATATTAATGAATAATGTGAAGTAAAGCCTTTTACACTATCTGTATGCATTAGTTAGAAGTGTACTGATGACATGGCCATGTTTGCCCAGCCATTTCAGAGGTACAAATGATTGACAATACATGAAAATAGTAAGCTGTGTGATACATATGTACAAATGTTTCAGGGACAGGTCCTTTAAATGCATGTTTATAATTGTAAATGTGTTTTATTAGCAAAATGGTTCATGTGCCTGTTCTTTAGTGGGTGTGGGAAGCAAAGAGAACTTACTGTTATGTCACAAACTAGAATAGACTGCTCTTTGGGGGATGGCACCGTTTATTTACTGTTATGGCACATACAAGGATTTGCTGCACTTACTACTCTACTTGTTTTGTACCCTGCCTGTTGTTAGCATTTCTCATATGTTGTATGTGTTATGTTTCTCCAGTGGGTACTACTGACTGCCTACTTTAAGTATTTTATCTGGTAACAGTTACATTGTTGTTATGTGATATGTGTATTATCATTCTGTTGTGTTTTAGGACCAAAAATGTCATTGACGTGCAGACCCCTCTTCAGAGAGGTAGTAAACACAATAATAATGGACACACTATGTCAACATAGCTCTTTTCCTCTTGAAAAGGGCTGTTGCAATATGCCAGAGATGCTGAGGATATGGCAGCAAGTCATTGCTAACATAAATGCCATGGCCGTAGTTATAGGAAACATATAGGAAGGTGTGCCACTGGGCCACTGACATGGTCACATCTGCACAGAGGCATGCAGCTTCTGTTGCCTGAGACCAGGGGGTAACCAGGGGTGGGCCTGCTGCAGAATGACCTCTCTTCCCCAATGAGGAATTCCTGGTAAATGTTGTGACACAGGATAACACACAGCAGACTGACCCACAGTATGTCATTGATGTGGGTTCAACTCCTTCTTAGTCCCAGGAAGAGCTTTCAGGTAGGCTTTGTTATATGACCAGTTCAATACTGTTGTATAGTAAAACAACTGAAATAAAAGTTACTTATATTTGTGTGTCACTTGTGTTTTTTTTTGGGGGGGGTGATTGAATATAGTACAGCTCCGTTTGGAGTTGTCAGCCATGTTCTTGTTAAAGTTATATGTCATGCTGATTGAGAAGCGTACATATAGTACCTTCTGTCTTACTGTTAAATGTGATGATGTTGGCCATACTTCTTGCTTAACTTATATCAGCACCATCAGGAATCCAGTTATGCAGGCCTCCTGCAGGTGGTAAGCCAAATCAAGTTATTTCAGTACTGCAGATCAAATTCTAGAAACCAAATGTGTCATTTTTGGCCTGTTGTGTGCATTGCTGTAATGTCTGCTATAGTGGTAGCACGGTTAGTTGTTTAGCATGTATTGCACCATAGTAGTACAGGTATTAATGTATGCCTGTGTTTCTCCCTTTTTATCACAGGTGATCATGACAGTGGGAGTGTGGGTCCCGTGCCACCTGATGTCAGTGTCTCATCAGGCACTGATGATGATGGTGGTGAAACCAAGGCAAGTTAGGGGGTGCATAGGTTGAATCTGACACAGAGATTAACATCCAGCCACCCCCTTCTTTTTCCCCTGGAAACAGTAAGTCCACTGAGCCTAAAGATATAGGACAGGTGGAGGGCAATGACATTGAGCAGGGAAGTGTGGCTACTGTGGCTTCAGTGCATGTTGAGTCTGGCTGTAACCAATGTGTTGTCAAGGTGCCACAAAGGAGGGTCAATAGGCTTGCTAGGAGGGGGCCTACTGTCCCTCCTCCACCTGCTGCAGGTGTCTCTTCCCATGTCACTCAACAAATGTTTAGGGACATCATGGAGGCAGAGGCACATTCAGAAAGGCACTCCACACAAATGTTCAGGGTTGTGGATGTGGCAAAATCTGACATGCATAACTGCCTCTATCGTGTCGCCAATTCCCTGGATTGGATGAATGACACATTAAAATGAGGGGTGTCTTTGATAGACCAAGGAGTGTTTGTCATGGAATGAGCAGTGTCTGTGATCGAACATCTGCTGGGAGTGGAACAACATCCTTGTTGGTGTAGGTCAGCCACAACATCTGCTGAGAGTCAACATGGCAATTCCCAATCATGGTCCCATAGTGGCATTACTTCTGCTGGTCCATCGGGGAGTGTACTGGCCATGTCCAGATGTGGCAGGCCATGGGGTCATGGTCCTGGGCATTCCTATGAAGGGAGCATGTCCAGCAGACAGCGGTCATGCTCAGATAGCAGCACACCATCTGCCCTTGAGCATGCAGGTTGAGGTGTAACTCCTGGCAGAGCTAGTTTCCATGATCGTTGGTAACAAAAATGCACTGCCAACTCTACCATGCATGGATCACACCTGTCCACCATACCAAGATGAAGAGCTAGCACTGAGCTTGGCTGTGTTCATACAAACTCTCACACACAACTTTCATATGGAGGACCTCTACAGACACAAACACAGCCAGCCTGCTCCCCTTTCTTCCTCACACATACTCAGTGACTTTTTGAGTCAGCTTAGGCCTCCTGCCCCCCACCAGCACCCTGTGCAAGTGATGATAACTGTGCCATATCCCAGTTTTCTCTCTCTTTTGGATTCAGGGATACAAAAGCTTTGTGTTTGATGCACAAGGTGTACAGCTACATTAGTGCCTAGTATATCTCCATTTGTGCTGCTGAACTGATAATTGTACCTGCCAGTTATATTTGCCTTAGCAAATGATACAGTGGATAGCATCATCATGACAGTACTTTCTAGTATATTCTCTTGTAAGAGTTGTGAAGCCAGGAAATGCAATGGGTGTCATTACTTAAACTTTCTCTTTAATTTTTTCCAGTACATATGTATGGTGCACATCATAAGACATGCCATCACATTCAGATCTCAGGATTGTATGACAGTGCTGTAGTCAAAGTCATCAGGACAATAATACAGTATAATGCTCTATTTTGCTGGAACCTCACCAGACACATGCAGCATCTGGACAGATCACAGGGCTTTCTCATCAAGATAACACAGGGCCTTCTAACCATGACATGATGTATGTAGGTAGAATTAAAAGACATGTCATTGTCATCTGTTTCATATCGCATTACATTGTAACTGATATTCTAAGCCTGTTACTTTTAGTTTAAGCATTTGGGCTTCAGGCCTGTTGTGTTACATTAAGAAGGTATGTAGTCTACATTCAAGTGGGAATAGAGGGTAGCCTCTGCCCTTCTGAGCTAAGAATTGCTAGTTGAGTGATTATTGTGGCTGTTGTTCTAAATCTCTTGGTTATAATTTAAGCACTTGGCCTCCAAACCAGTTATTTTACATTATGAATGTTTGTGGTATAGACTCTTGTGGCAGTTGAGGATAGCCTACACCCTTCTAAGCTGGGAATTGCTGGTTGAAGGCTTATTGCGTCTTTTATTCTGAAAGTGTCTTAGTTCTGGTTTAAGCATTTGTGTTCCAGACCACTTACTTCACTCTAGGAAGGTTTGTTCTCTACACTTTTGTTGGGAGTATTCTACTAGATTGCTGCTTTATTTAAACTGTTCTTCTGTTGTGATTATGATTTTCTGCACTTTGGATTTCTAGTACTTCTGCATTTTATAGCATAGGCTTGATTCAGGCTTGCTGAATCTAGATTGTTTGCTATGATTGCAACACTAAAACCAGCCCTTTTACATTAAGAAGGCCCCCTTCACCCTTGTGGCAGAACTGTGCAGCCAAGAACCCATCTGACTTGGGGAACTGCTAGAATAAGGCTCATTGTTGGCCTTTTCCCTTTTTTACTTGATTATAATAGCTTAACTTTGCTTGTATTCCAGCATTGTATTTTGGGGGTTTGCACTCAGTTTACCATAGCTGCACAGAGCTTGCACTGCTGCTCTGCAAGCAACTCAGTCGTGCATTATGAAACATTGACACATTTTTGTAACCCTAGCCCTCCAGAGAATAGACATATTTTGTTAGTCTTACACCAAAACCTGGTCCATCTAGCCTACTGCCCACTAGTTACTACAGTATATACCTTCCATAATAGATGGACAGTTTTCCACCATTTCTCCAGGTAGCCTGATTTATGTGGGCATCCTGAGGCAGCACAGCAATTGGCTCAATTATACTAACAACTAGTTACTGCTAAAACAAACTAATGCAACATGTGAGAGCTGCATCTATAACTATGAATTTGGAATCAATTCTCACACATTACAACAAACCAGATATCAAACATATTGTCAGCACACACCATTCACCTTTTGCATATAAGCTCAAAATACACAAACCCACATATATGGAGTAGCAAGTTAGCTAGAGATTTAGAGTCATACAGCTTGAATCGGGCTTACATTTGGCCTAAAATGAAGAACAATGAGGGAATGACTTTGTTGAATTCACCTAGACCAGTATACTCGGGTGCTAGTAAACATATAAAAGAACTAAATTTTCAGAGGGATCCACTACAATATCCCAGGAACCCTCGAAAGCAATGGAACAGATACAAGAATTAACTGCATTATCCCACACCAGTGTCAGTGAAGATTTAAGGGACAGATTACCAGCAGTTAAGGGTCCCCCTTTGATACCCTCGTCTGTACAACTTAGTACATATAATGAAGTTAAACAAAATAATTTTAAGGTTACACAGACCCCTTATTACACGCTTACCACATACGAGGGTTTCAATGTTTACAATTACACTGACGTGGAGGTTGACCAGCAATTTATTCATGTTATGAGTAAAGGAATGAAATTTATCCCTACAGTATGTAGTAATGTTTTCGATAACATCAAACAAGTGAAATTATTTTGTCGAAAATTAAATCTGGCTATTTTATTTGACAATAATGTTGATAAACAAGTTAGATCAGATATCCCATCTTTGTGTAAGAAAAGTACATTTATACCTAGTTCTCATCCCTGTATTACGAATTATGAACAATTAGTGTGTAAGGATATATACAAATTACACAAGGATATAAGGACTAAGCATGAACAATATAATACCACTCAACTGAATTTAACATCTTTAGAGAGAAAATGTTTAAATAAAGTGATTTGTAACAGGGAGTTACGTATTATGAAACCGGACAAAGGTGGAGGGATCGTTATTTTTCAGACAGACCTTTACAAGTCCTGCATATCTGATATATTAAATCAAACAGATACATATGAACCTGTTTCCATCAATCAGATTAATATAGGACACAGACGCATTGATCTGATCATTGAAGAATATTTAATTGATAGTAGGATTACGAATGAAACATATATGTTTTTGAAGAATGACTATCCTATTTTGGCCAAAATTGTGGGGATTCCAAAGATACATAAATGTTTAGATCATCCTCCCTTTAGACCAATTATTTCTGGTTCAAAGTCTAAAACTTTTAATATTGGGAGATGGATCGATTGTCAACTTAAACACATTTATCAAACTATTCCCCACATGAAAGATTCTTGGAGTTTTTTAGGAAAATTAACTAATGACAAATGGAAAAGTAATCTTATTCTCCTAACTATTGATGTAATCGATCTTTTCTCAAGTATACCCAAAGATGCGGGTATAGAACATTTTTCTAACAGCTTGAGAAAACATTCTAATTTATGTTGGGATAGAGTGTCCCTATTATGTGATATGATGGGACTAGTGTTGGAGCATAATTATATTGCTTTCCAGGATGAATACTTTAAACAAATCAAGGGTGTTGCTATGGGAGCCTCTTGTGCTCCCATTTTTGCAAACCTTGTAATGTTGGATTGGGAGGAGGAAGTTGTATTCAAAAGCGAGTTTTACAATCACATGACATTTTATGCCAGATTTCTGGACGATATTTTTATTCTCTGGCATAGTTCTTTTGAGAAATTGCATGAATTTATGCAATACATTAACAACTCCTCTCATTTTCTTAAATTTACTCACAGTACGAGTATTACTAACATTCCATTCTTGGATGTGATGATAGGACTTGACAACAATGGCTTTACGTCAAGGATTTATCGAAAACCTACATTTTCAAATGATTATTTATTCTTTACTAGCAACCATCCAAAGTATGTGTTCAAAAATATAGTCAAAGGCCAGTGTATTCGCGTGGCTAGAATGTCTTCAACAGCCACTGTAATGTCAACTGAACTTGATGTTCTTAAAAATTTATTCCTTATTCGAGGTTACCCACACCAGATGTTAACAGATGTAACTCAGTATGTTTACAAGGAATGGGGGAATAAATATCCCCCCTTATTGGGTAAATATGAGGATAAATTGGATGTTGCTGACAATGAACCCCATAATTTTAATAGAGCGTGTATTCTAACTTACACACCTCACACTCATTATATTCAGGAAATTTTACGTCACCATTGGGATATAATTATGGCTACTAAGCTAGATCAGATTGTGGGATGTGAACCAAAATTTATCTATAAGACGGGGATAAACCTTAAAAGATTACTGGAAAATGACAATAGATCTTTAGATAAATCAAGTATGTTTAAGGGAACGAAAAAATGCGGAAGGTGTAAGCAATGCTGCCATATAAATGAAGAAAGACACATTAAATTAAAGGACATGAACTCTACTTATGTCAAATCAAAAACTGGAAATTGTAACACAAGCCAAGTGGTCTATTTGGCGTTATGTGTGGTTTGTTCTGCCTATTACATAGGCAAAACTGAAAGCCCCCTAAAAAAGCGTATATATGAACATTACTATCGTATAAGGAAAATGGATACTAAAAACGCTTTATATAGACATATACAAGAACAGGGGGCTGAACATAAATTTTGTTTTACAATAATAGACCAATTGAAGAGTCCATTATTTGGTGGCAACTGGAAGATGCGCTTAGCTGCATTGGAGAGTAAATGGCAGATAGTTTTGGATGCCACTAGGCCCCCTGGTTTGAATGAATTCATAAGTATCAAACCATTTTTGGCATTATCTTAATAGTTATATCTTAAACAGTCTTGCCATTTAAATTAGATCAAAATTAATATTGTGTAGGCATGCTGAGTCCTTTTAGTACTTTAGCTGAAGAGTAATTAATTATTTATTAATCAATTGTTATTATAATGTAAGATTATTATGTTAAGCCTTTTATCATAATGGAGTTATTGTTACATTAGTATTTGAAATACTTATGAATGTGTTTTTAAAAATGAGGTTTTAAATGAATGTAAAAAGGATGGTACAAACCCATTCTGTTATATGGAATTGAGGTATATACCTTTTAATGTTTTGGCGGTTTTTTCTACTAATTGATGCTAATATGACTATAAAAAACCTGCTAAGAAGTTTGTTTGTATTAGTTCTGAAGAAGGCTGAATTGTCCAGTCGAAAGCGCTTAACTATTGTGGATTAAACTTTTTTTACACTCTCCGTGTACGAGCTGCAGTTGTTTTTCGGTTCCTTATCAGTCAGACATATATGGAGGTACTCACTGGAAACCTTACTAAAGACTGGAGACCACCCAAGCAAAAAACTACTGCATATAGTGCAAACCCAACAGAATACACTACACGTAATAATACAGACACCAGTGTCTCACCTAATAAGCTCCTCAGGCAAAACACCTCAAAACTAAATGTTTTGCTTATAAGCAAGTCCATAGTGAGACACACAGATGTCCCCATCACCAGGCTGGACAAGGAGAAGGTCACAGTCAGCTGCCTGTCAGGTACCAGGGTCTGTCAGATCATGCATGCACTCAAGTCTCTCAACAAGTACCGTTACAGCTCTGTCATAGTATATGTTGCAATGAATGACTAGAGATGTACCACACTGTACTATATGAAGATGCTTACCTCCCCCATAGTTGTCTTTTTAGGCAATGTCAGAATGTCAGAACAATTAAAGTGCAACATAAAAGAATCCACCACAGACAAACTAAAGGTTATGCTGCTCAATGCAAGGAGTGAAAATCAGAAACTTCACTCACTGGAAGAATTCCTTACCTTGGAAGATGCCCATGTCTGTACAGTTACACAGACATGGTTCAAGGCTGCAGAGAGCACCCTGGCCATGCCGGGATACAATGCCTTCCACACTTTCACACATCAAAATGAGCATGAAAGAACCAAAGGCAGAGATGTATACATCTTCATTAAAGACAAATGCACCACAAGACTGGTCAAAGAGTATGACTCTGTAGCATGATTCCAAGTCCAAGTAACTGTATGAAAACCCCCCTTCTATATCATCAGTTGCTACAAGTCCTCCACCATGAAGCACAAGGACCACTCTGCTTACTTTGACCTAACTGAGTCACTCATTAGATAGCCAAACACCTTAGTCATGTGTGATTTCAACTCTCCTTCCATTAATTTGGAGTCATATATGTGCACAAACACACTCACCCTAAGGTTCCTGGACTTTGTTAATACACATGCTATGTAACAGATAGTGTGCACCCCTACAAGGGGCTTGAATGTCTAGACTTAGTACAAATGAACATAGTGGCTCTCTGCACTAACCCCTGTGTGTTGGCCCCTGTGGTTAGGTCAGATCACAATTCATTCTCATTCATGTTCACAATCATACCTGACACCCCTCAAGAGCAGAAAGGATGAAACATTTATCCAAAGCAAACTATAGGCTCCTAACCAATGCCATAAAGATTTGCAAACCCCCTGTTACCACTGTCAACAATGACTACTATACAGAGGTGTACAAAAATGGCCTCTATAAACAGCCATACAAATGTATAAAGTTGGCTGAACGTGAACGGATCAAAACAAGTTCCTCAAAAAAAACAAGCCACTTTGGTGTGCCTCAAGTATACATAGGTTGTACAACAAGTGGAAGCAAGTAATTTACAAGAACAAGAAGAAACTGACTCAGCAGAGGAAGGGCACCCTCCACAGATTGATCAAGGAAATTAGCTATCTTAGAAAGTCCTCTAAAGCCATATACAAACCTAAAGTAGCATCCCTAGCCAAAGATAATCAGGAAGCATTCTTTAGCTACATCAGAAATCTAAAAGTAAAGGCCCACCTTTGTGCCCAACTAGTAGTGGATGATACCACTCATACTGATGCTGAGGATATCAACAATCTGCTACCAGACAGTTTGGGGCAAACTTCACCCCCCATCCCCATCAGACATACCCCAAAACATACTTCACAACAAATATAAAATAAAAAATAAAATCCAAGATATAAACGACTAGCAAGACCAGGATCTTCCATGATAAATATTTAATCCAACCTCTAGCACCTCGGCAGTAGCCTTCCAAGGAGAATACATACAGAGAAAATGCAGCACATATTTATACAATAATATAAATCAATTAATCAATAAATCAATAAATCAATCCTTCAAACAATTCAACAATTAACCAATTAAAACATTTAAAATGCAAAATTCATATAAAAACTTTCCAATTACATTCTATATTAATCCCACTAGGGTATAACGTGTTACATTTCAATATAAAAAGAGTTTCCTTATACAGGAGTTTTTTCTTTACATTAATATTATGCTGTATACTAGGAATGTGTTCCAAAATTGTTCCTAATAAACCTTGTGGGTTGCTGCTATATTTTTTTAAAATGCATTGCAAGTGGACTTTCCATTTTCTCATTTCTAATGTCCCTGACATGTTCCTGCATCCTAGTTTTAAATGCTCTTTTACTTAAAAACTTTCAAGTTCTATTGGACTTCCTTGTTTAAATACAGGGATTTGGTATATATACTTGATAAGAATTTAATGTTTTCATTCAGAAAGGGTAAAAATATAAAGGACATGCTAGTTCATGCTAGATTTATAAGACCTAGTATAGGTTTGAGTTATAATCCTGATTTGTTTGGGAACATATCCATGTGGTAAATGTATAACATGTCAGTATATAAGTAGGACATTTCAGTGTATTAATGGAATACATTTTCAACCTAATACCAAATTTTCATGCAATACAGAAAGTATTGTTCATGCATTAAAATGCCCATGTGAAATGCTTTATGTAGGTGAAAGTAAAAGAGCATTTAAAACTAGGATGCAGGAACATGTCAGGGACATTAAAAATGAGAAAATAGAAAGTCCACTTGCAATGCATTTAAAAAAATATCATAGCAGCAACCCACAAGGTTTATTAGGAAGAATTTTCTAACACATTCCTAGTATACAGCATAATATCAACGTAAAGGAAAAAAACTCCTGTATAAGGAAACTCTTTTTATATTGAAATATAGCACTTTGGCCCCTTGGGGCATTAATATAGAATGCAATTGGAAAGTTTTTATATGAATTTTGCATTTGAAATGTTTTAATTGGTTAATTGTTGAATTGCTTACGTAAAGGTTAACAGCCCGTCGGATTAGCACACTGGTACCGCAAAAGTCAAGTAAACCAGAAGAGTTAAATGGTTCCTTGTGTGCGAAGTGGGTAGCAAACCAATCACAAGTTCTTCATCAAGCAAAGTCCAAATTTCCCAAATAAATGGTGAAAAGTCGATGTACAATCCGTACAAAAACAAGTCTTTATTAGAATTCCAACGAACAGGATAGTAATACAGATGAGCGCTTTCACTAATGACTAGCTTCTTCAGATCTTTATAAAAAGTGGTATAGTTCCATCCCTTATATAGTAGTGCAATTAGTTTTCAATTGAAACAACTATATGCAATTAAACAATTAAATAAAATCAATGACAAATGCATAATTTTAAAGAAGCCAGTATATATTCAGATATGTCTTGCAAAGTTGTTGTAAACAGAAATCACTGTTAAACACCTTAAATGCAACTCAATTCTTTGTGTCATGCAACGTATAAAGTCTGTATAAATTATACTAAAATTTTTGATTAATAAAGTATTACGTGCATATTAGAAAAGTCAGATGCATCTGAAATATAATCTCAGATGGAATTTGTTGTTATGTTAAGTATAATAACATATTTGGTTGTACATAGAGATCAGTAATATACGCGTAAATACGCCCCCAGTGCAAAAAATCAACATCGTCCTGTTTGATATATTTCGTTGTTGTGATGCACGATCTGGACGTATAGTTCAAGCATTCAATATTTAAAATATTACAAATGTGCCACGCAGTATTAGTTTAAAAAGTATATAAAAAGTATGTTCATACTATGATTAAATTTATATATCTCCATCACAAATACCTATAAATAATAAATATGTGTTCATAACTAAATGTTTGTGTGCTCATGCATATAACCAAATGAGTATGTACACATGAAATACGCCATATGATTGTGTATATATATATATATATATATGTGTATTGATACATAAATGAATTAATATATGAATGCAATGTGTATGTAATGTAAATAAATATGTATAAACCAAATGTATATATTATATATAAATATTAAAATTGACATTAATGAATAATATATAAGATGTAAAATGTATATATATATATATATATATATATATATAAATATGTAGAAATATATCAAACAGGACGATGTTGATTTTTTGCACTGGGGGCTAGAGGTTGGATTAAATATTTATTGTGGAAGACCCTGGTCTTGCTGGTCATTTATACCCCAAAGCATACCTGCCACAAGTCTTCTACCTAGTAAACTCCTATGAACATAAGGTGATGTCTGCCTGGGCTCTAGGCCAGTGTCTGATCCTGGCTTGGTTATGCAATATTCTGATATAGATGATTACATCAGCATTGTCTGTTGAGAATATGTTGATAACAGTGTCCCATATGCTGGTGTAAAAGGATCTCTGTAATGTCAAGAAACATCTGTCACTCTCTCTCTCTCACACACACACACACACACACACACACACACACACACACACACACACACACCATGTGGGAGACAAGAGGTTGGGAGGCCTGCATGAAATGAATGCTTCTGCAAGTCTCAAAGCACTAGTAAGCTATGCCATTGGAGAGGTAACTGTAGGATATACACTTCTGCTTTACTGTGTAGACACACACACACACACACACACACACACACACACACACACACACACACACACACGCACACACACACACTTGACTGCAGTAAGAATGGAATCCCTACTTATCTAAGGACAGACTACAGAGCACAGCACTTATTGCACATACCATGGCATAAGTCTGATTTTAGCAGGACTGCAAGTGAATTTATAGCAGATGACATCAACAGGCCATGTGGGAGACAAGAAACTGTGAGGCCTGTAGAGGTACATTGCTTGATAGTGTCATCTGAGGCTAGTAGCCTAATAGCAGTAGGCTGTTTGGAAGACTAGCTGTGTAACAACACAAGTACCCCTATTGAACATACTTGGCTGTTTGAGTTTTGCACAGCAAGGCTCTGAGCACCAAGTGACCCTGTCCATGAGTGAGTACACAACATTATGTATAACATTTTGTATTGTGGTTGATACATGTGTGTGGAAAAAGTAATGAGACCCCAGGGTTGTAGTGCTTGTTTGAGGTGGTTTTGGGGGGACAAATGGATATATTGTAAATATATGACATATAGTTTATTGTGCCCTTAGTTTGCAATATTTAAACATGTAGTTTTATGTCATACAAAGGAATTGGGCAATAAACAACAGTAATAAAATATCATATATTCAATTCCATAGATCAATGAGCATTGGATTTTTGCAATGGTTAAAGTGTACACAATTGCAAGCTAGGCTTGTTTGTGTGCAGGGAAGCAGTGCGCAAATGTGAGCTGCATTGCTAATGTTTGCTACCATACCCTGGTCCCATCTGTACTCCAGGCTGGCTTTTCACGATAGCTATGAGCATTAATTGAACCTATCCTTTTTCTGTTTTTGGATATCTACTTTCTAGGCAATCTGGCTTTTCCTTTTTTCCACAATATTGCCCATCACGCAAACAAGATAAGCTTAGCCAAATCATGTTTTGGGATGTGGCGCACTGTGCAAAAGTGAAATTAAAAAAAAAAAGTGGAAAAGATACTAAAGCTAAGAAACACATATGCAAAACCTGTAAAGGCATAGTAAAAAAAAATTGTACACATCACAAAACTTCTACATATTTTAGGATTTGAACCCTTACACCAATATAGCTTCAGAAATTTGCCACACAAACAGCTTTGCATCAAGGAAATGAAGTCATTCTTCACACAACCAACTGCATCAGAATGTACACTTCTATCAAACCATCAGCTGTGATTTGTACATTTAATTCTCTTTGCTTTATTTGGCCATAGAGCAGTTGGTGATTACACAACCTGTCATAATTATTATTACAAATATACAGCTAGGTGTTACATTTTTGTGTTTCTTGATCATTCATCAGTTATTTAATACATACAGTGTGTAAGCCATTCAATATCACTGGTATTAACATGTCAGAGGATATTAACAGCGAATAATATGATATGCAATCCATGTTTGATGGCACAAACACACATATACTGCTCTTTTGTGGGTAGCATAGCTGAGTTACTGTTATGGCAGGAAAAAGGGTACACTCCTCTTTTGGGAGGGCAAAGCTCAGTTACTGCTATGATACAAACAAGTCTAAAGTCCAAAACTGCAATGTGCATTGTCAATTTATAACTTATGTCTTTAATGATTTACCAGTACAAAGTGTGGTGCTAAACTCAGACCATGCAGGGAGCATCAGAATCCTTCAGAGGTATGACTCTTTCATGCCCGAGGTCTACTAATTACTAATGGACACATTTAAGTCAAATAAGTGTCTGGTGTCACATGTTAAGGTACTTTCTGTACAAATCCACTACTATTTACTTGCTTACTGTACCAAGTTAGGAAATACAAGGGTATGATATGATATTATTAATGAATACACTCTAGGTTCAGGACTTTCCTTGCAAATGCAGCAGTTGTCACACCTTTGGTCTGGGGCTGACTCTGTCTGATGCAAACAGTACACAGTCAATACATGGGGAGGTAAAGGTTGTGTGAGTTGCCTGGCATCAATTTTCCTATATGTATATGAGTAGGAGAAAGGTATTAGGTCCCTAGGTGGTCAGTGAATGTGGTATGCATTGTCTCTTAGCCAAAGCAAGGGCATACTGACCATGCCTACATCTGCCTACAGGGACAGCAGCTGGGGGGTTCCTCCTCCGAGTCCTCCTCTGACTGTAACTGTGATGACCTAAGATTTGGTGGGGGGATGTGTGTCCCTTCCACTTGCTGATCTTGCTGCAGCTATTTCTGCAGGATCAGATTGTGGAGCATAACATGTACTGTGAATATTTGTGTGCATGTGCATGGATTATACTGCAGGGCTCCACTGGATATATCTATACACTGGAACTTTCATTTCAGAAGCTGAAACACACACTCTATGATGTTTCTAGTTTGAGCATGTGCCTAACTATGGCATTCTTCCATGGGTGTGTATGCACTTCTGATGGGTGCCATCTGCCTTGGTTCTAGGGCATAGCCAGCATACCCAGTAAATGGCCCTGTGGGATGTCCCCCCCCCCCCAGCATACACACAACTTGGCAGTTGGAGTGGTATCCTTTGTGGTTAATGTAGATTCTACCCTGCTTACCAGGTTGTGCCTTAATGTGTATACTAGTGCAATCTATGGCAGCCAGTACTTCAGGGTAGTATGCTACATGGTAAAATAATTCCATATTGATGGCCCTCTCTTCAGAAGTACCGCGGAAAAGTATGTCCTCACTGTTATGTATGAGCATAGCATCCAGAAACTGGTGGCGGATCCTGAAGGCTGGTGCCTGTAACACACCCATCATGTCCCCTGTTGAACTTTGCAAGGCACCAGTAGCTAATATTCTAAGGGGCTACACATACCTTAGTTTCCACTGGGATGGGTTCCCCTCGGTTAGGTCTAGCTCTGAGTTGAGGGTGGCAGAGCTCACAGATTTATTGTAATGTATCCCTGTCCACCCTATAGCACTCTACAATCTCCAGCTCATGTAGCACCTAGAAAGTTACCCTGGGCCTGAACATTCTTCTCCTTCTCAGCCTAGTCCTATTGTCAGCAACACCAGCAGCATTGGCTTCAGCCTCTAGTGCATGCAGATCTCAGATAGCTGTAGCAGCCCCTTGCATTGTGTCAGTTAAAATTCCCTTGTCTCTATTACAATGATATTGAAGGATAAAGAAAAAAACAAAATGGAGGCCACATGGACACCTTATACATTTTTGAATACCTCCACCATGTTGGATTGGTTGGTTAACATGGAATTCTCCTGCTTATGCTATAACTAGCATCTATTAAACACACCTGTTTCTTGCTCATTAGTGCACTATGTGCACCTCTGCTCTCCTCCATGCACCTCTGTGCACCTTGGCATAAATAAGATAAGTACAGGCAAAATGATATTTCCTCCATTCTCATGATATCACGCAAACATGAACCATAAAAAGGGTAGGAAAGGTTGCACACCATGTAGTCAAACCCAGGGACCATCTATATTCCAGCCCTAACACATGCATGTGCCTCCACAGGAATAGTTACTTAACACAGGGGAAAGCTGCCATTCATTCCTCTGTTTCTTGTGGTTGCGCTAAGCACAGTATCGAGCAAACAATGGCAAAGTAAAAAAAAAAAGGTAAATTGGACAGAGACGACACATTTTAACAAACAAATAATGAGGATGACACAGAACTTGGGAAATATGCACTGCTTACATGCACTTTCACCCTTCACACCCCTACATGTTCACCTCTGCAACTGTAACCTGACACCCCCCCCGATATCAGCATCCATTGTTTCCATGCATTCAACAAGAATACTGTGGAAGTGCCTACATGAAGCAAACACCCCTACACAGTTACCCTTTTTTGAGATTCAACAATTCTAATGAGTTTTGACCTCATTTACATCTTCACTGTGCTGACAGCCTGGAATCTACATAGCTAGTAACTGTGTAGGCAGGAAAACTGCAAAGGAGCCTAATGTTGTAACAGCTGAATACTGTACCCCATCAGCTACATCCTGCATATGCTTACATTACAGTATAATACTCTATTTCATGGAGGTTTACACATTTTATCAGACTGCATTACTTACAAGTATATTCTTCATTTGGGGTGGAGGAGCGAAGCTGCATTTATGTCATGGCACTTAAAATGGAATTATGATTGTTACACTCATTTTTCAGCATCCACCCTGTGTAAATAGGTCAGACTATGTGTGGTGTTACATGTTAAGGGCAGTTCTGTACAAATGTAAGAGCATTTACTTCCTCTTGTTTCCACATAGACTCCTTTCCATGGCTGTATTCTGAAAGATTTGGAATACACGTCCAACACAAACACAGAGTCTATATGTTTGCTTTAGAGGTTGTTGAATCACTCTATCTTGTAGATTTGCTTCATTAGCATAAAATTCAGCTACTTATGCTGTATGCCACAAAGTTTTCGTACTTGCCCGTGAGTGAATGCCACTGTGTACCACTACATGAAGTTTACTGAATCTAAATTTTTTTGCGGCCATGTGTGCATTGTGCCACAGTGTGCACATGGTAAATATTATTGTTTAAGCTTTATTAAATCTCTCTAAAGGTCTTTTATCATATATTACACAACTACAGTCAGAACAACTAACTACACACTGTCATTTGCCTTTGTCCTGGAATGATGTAAAAGATTTGTCCAGGGTTATAAAATGTAAGTTTAGATATGTGTTATGCAATGGAAAACATAGTCATATTCAAACAACATCTTTCACTTTTAATACGCAAGCTATGGATTCTGTTTATGCTAGATGTATACTACAGTATGAGACGTGTGCTACTGAATGGAATGCAAATGACCTTTGAACACTTTAAATGACAGCTAAGCCAAAGTAGCAGATAAGCTGGAAACAATTTTATTTTAGTGTGAAATTTTCCTGGCACATATGCATATTAGCAGCAAGAATAGTAAAAAAAAAAAAAAAAAAAAAAACAAGAGCAATATCTTTAACAGAAGTCAAAAGTTCCAGTGCTTCTCCAGAATTAAATGCGAAGAATGAATTAAAACAGTTGTATGGATTATTTATTAATTTAGTTATTGTCATTTGTTTTCTGGAAAAGTCAAACCCCAGGATTCAATTAACTCCATGTAGGCAGAGCCTACATGGAATTTACATGTTTGCACAGTGGTGAACTGCAAGCGGTAGCGTACAATGCATATTAATGACATGTGGCATGCCTAAGGTAGGTTTCATAGCTGACAACAGTGTTGCTGTCCAAGAAACCATGTAAGCGAACATAGATACAATTCTGTTTAAAACAGAGCATTTACGGTCCCCGGCATTGCGTGGAATGCCACAATGACCATCAGGGCTTCACAGATAGCTGTGAATCTGTTAGTGCAACATATCTCTACAAAGGCTAACATAATACAGGGATATTTAACCAGAAATAGGGACATATTTGCCATAGATGTCACATAGACAGGTGGTAGAATGAAATGTAAATATACCTGTCATTCACTTTGTGCAAGATACATGGACAAAGGCATACATGATGGGGGACAGATGTTTAATATTGCACTTACAAATGTTTGGAAGAGCATTAAGATTGAAACTCAAATATCAATCATCAGTTTCTGATTTCACTCCGCAATGACATGTGAATGATTTGCCAGAAAACAAACATGTTATGAGAAAAAGATCACAAAATTGTGACAAAAACTGGACATTCTGCACAAATCAGGACAATCAAAAGGTATGCACTCAAATGTTTCTAATAGTGAGTCACATCAGTCTAGAGGTCATCCCAGTGATATGGCAGAAAGCCACAAATTTGATAAAGAACACATATGGACATCCTGGGCATATCTGGACAGTTGGAGGTATGAATGTGAAGTATATGGCCCAAGCACAGTACATGACACTGTACTTACAGTGCAAAGTATTGTGATATCGCATTCTGGAATTCTGTCCTGAAGCTGTGTTAATGATCTGTAAAATGATCACACAGGGGAAGTGTGTGTATTGAATAGGGACACACAGATGTATTGTAGGAATGAGCACAGGAAAAGAGAACAGGTGAAACTCCCTCATGTACAGCAGAGGAAGGCATGTCAATGGAAGATGGTTGTAGCAGCAGCACCAAGCACATATCTATATGGTACAGTACAGATTGTACAGTGAAAATGTGTTGTCTGTGACTGTCACATAAGGTGACATAATGGGGAGGATGTCTGCGTGAGATAAGCATCCTTGCATGAATAATGCAGAGGACATCTATCAGGGATCTGACATACAATTGGGGTAGGGTGCATATTGTGAAGCTGTGCAGGCTGATATGGCTGAATATGAGTGTACTCTCAGCAATGGTCTCCAGCAAGGTGGCCACAAGTAAAGGATCATGGAAAACATTGTAAGAACCAACCACAAGCATGGATAATATCAGAATAATACCACCACTAATCCCATGCTTCTGACATAATATATGTGATGTGGAATGACAAGAGATGAGCCTGTACACACACAATTGAACAACTATTATGATGCATCCACACTCTATGAGGGTAACCATGCACACTGTCTTGGCACTGTAATATCTGGAGGAGGTGTTAGGAGGGACAATGCTATACCTGTATGCAACTGTATGGGCAATACAGGCTAGCTGCCATGTGTGCATGGCATATATGGCACAATCCTCACGAATTATATAGATAGCATTAATGTTGTCAAATACCTATGCATGTAGTGTGTGCATAAGCAGAACAGGTAGCACACATGCATCTGGTATAACAACTTGATTGGTGTTCCACACCATCAGACAGTCATGTATATTCCACAGAAAGAGTACCTAGGTATGGCCAATAAGCTGTGTGAGATCACACAGAGAAAAAGGTGATACAGTTCAGTTGCACATTGCTGGAAGATATGGAGGGAGGTACATGATGAAGGGTGCATTATACACAATTATTGGTCTGCTGAAGGCTGGGAACCATGAAGGTATTATGGCCTATGATGTGCATGTTCTTCACATATACATTACTTGTGTTACATTCAAAGGAATAGTCAACACTGTGACCACATGCTAGTGGATCTACCACTTACCGTCAACTCCAGGAACACAGGTCACATGCCTATTGGTCTTATTATAGGGTGTAATGTCCACATTATACTTGGGTGGTGTGTTTGCTTCCTGATTCAACAAATTCCTCCATCTTTATTGTCAATGCAAATGTTGTCATGGCTGTGGCAGCAGTTTTTGTTATGTGTTGATACTGTCTGTATTATACTAATATCACAGTTGGAGTAAATGATTGCCCACAATTTGTAGTACTTCAGGCAGCTGTTTGGACACAGCACGTGTATGTCATTTGTGATGTCCATTGCTCAACTAATGGCCAGAAAAGGGCCTAGCAGACACCCTTGATGTACTGACCTGATTACTGGACCTGAGATGTAGGCCATGTCACATATTTCAACATGCTGCATGTGTCATACACTGGTCTACCCATTTGGTGATATAGCTGTTAATGTCCATATATGACAGTGTTGATTGAATACCTCAGTGTGGATATGTGTCAAAAAACTTGACCTGGTCAAGTTCAACAAGATGATACTGTTGTCATCATGCATGCCCTCAGTGACATCTGTGAGGACACCTATCAGATGTAATGGACTTGATATAACATTAACAACTCACACAGGTCTGTTGCACACACCTGGAATATTACTAGTGTACATGTATAAGAGGTTCATGGTGACATGTTGGTCTCCCTCACAGTCGAGGAGAGTCAGAATATCTCTATACATGCATGCATCAGGTGTTGTCCCCCCAAATCAGGTGGATGCATGTTGATGTTAATGTACTCCCTTGAATGGCAACATAGCTCATGCGAAAGGTGTGTTGAACTGTATATTCAACCATATTAGGAAGGTGCATGTGCTGAGTCACACCATAAGTGATCTGTGATGATGTCAAAGCCCATGTAATGGGCCTGGATGAAGGTATGACAGTGCATAATGCCTATCATGATCTGGCCTAGGGTTTTGACACAATCCCCCATGCAGGTACCATTGAGAAAACCATCAAGCTGGGGAATAATCCTTAAATTAGTTGATTGGTAACCAATTGGCTCACTGATAGAACACATCATGTGAAAGTTGGTGAATCAGCCTGTACCAGTAGAGCTGTTACCATTGGCAAACCACAGAGATCTGTGCTTGGCCATTCACTGTTTGAACTCTATTTCCTGACAGTTCAGGCAAAAGTATGTGGCCTTTGGCTTACCAGGTTTGCTGATTCTTGCATAGTGTGTGCAATCATCCAGTCCACCAGTGGTGATAATAGAGTACAGGAGGAGCTAACACACACAACTGAATGGTGACAAAGGCACACGATCTACAAATAAATGAGAAACGTGTGCTTGTAATGTTGTCTGTCTGAAAAGTAGAGTTCCATATTAATGACAGCATTGACAACAGTCCTGCTATGCAGAAACCCAGTGAGGGAAGCACTGAAAACACATGTTAAAAAAATTGGAATTACACCACCAAGTGTCCACACTGGTATTGAAAGCCTATGTTATGCACATCATAAGTCACACCATCATATTGAGATCTTAGGATTGTATGACAGCACTGTAATCAAGCCTCATGAGAACACCAATACAGTATAATGTGCTCTTTTTCATGTACCTCACCAGACACATGCAGCAGCTGGAGACAACACAGGGCTTTCTTAGAAACACAGGGCTTACAAGCCATGCCATGATATATGTGGATAGATTAAAAGTCATGTCACTGTAATCTTTTTTTATTTAGGATGAGGTGACTTCTGCCTGTCCTCCAGGCCAGTCTCTGACCCTGCCCTGGTGGGAGTACTGCATATCTAAAAATATGATATAGCTGATGACATCAGCAGTGTCTGCTGAGGAGAATATAATAGTGCCCCTCATGCTGGTGTAAAATGCTGGGTGTAATGTCAAGCAACAGCCACACACACACACACACACACACACACACACACACACACACACACACACACACAGTTGACTGCAGATAGAACCCATACCTATTTAAGTGCACAGACTACAGAACCCAGTACTTTACACAAGCACCACAGCTCAAGTCCATCTTGGAATGTCTCAGACAACACTTTATAGCTGATGACATCAGCAGTGTCTGTTGAGGAGAATATAACAAACAAACTGGACCACTACTGTAAACCATCTTTGGAGAACTAAAAGCAGTAAAAAACAAAAAAAATCCAAAGAGATATGGACACACACAACATTAAAAGCTTTATTAACTCACAACTCACAAAACTTTCTGGTAAAAGACCCTTCTTCAGTGTGTATTTCTTTTTTAAAACTACTACATTTATATATTCATTAAAAACCACATGACACAGCCAACAATTAATCATTAAACCAATTAACCAGTCTGAAATTCACTTTGGCAATTCAATACTTATATATTTGTTCTCTCTATAATTCAGATGTACAAAAATTCTTAAAAAAATACAATTGTATACAAACTTATACACAATTTTATACCTAAAACATGTAAGATATTATTTATAAAATTCATATGCCCTTAAGCATCATTTGCCATTTTATTAACACTAGTTTTACAGTAACAGATGTATTCAACCCTGGCCAACACTCAGCATTTAACTTTACAATCCAGTCTAACTCACGTAATTCCATGATATTTAAATCACCACCCCCTTCTACTCCTAACATTAATGTCTATATCTCGAAACTTAAATTTGTGTTCAATACCCTTATCCATTATATGTTTAGCTAGAGCACTACTAGATATTTGTCTCTTTATTTCTGATTTGTGTTCAGTAATTCTTTCTTTTAACTTCCTTGTACTTTTACCTATGTAGAATGCACAACATTTAACACAGTTAGGCATGTATACTATATTTATAGTGTCACAGGTAGCAAAACACTTAAAACTATACTCTCGATTACTCACTGAATGTTTAAATCTATTATCTTTCATAATGTCAACACATTTGCACTTACAGCATGGTACAGTGCCAGTTTTCATAGGCATCTGCATTATTTTTTCAGTAGTACATGACATATCCTTATAACACAAGTCTCTGTTTTAAGTTCTTACATTTCTTATAACCACAATTATGTGTTGTTCCTATTACATCAGCTGCATCTGGTGCTGATTTTAAAATATCCCAATTCTTTCTAATAATACTTTTGACCCATTCAGTCCTTCTATTAAATGTGACATAGACATTAATGTTAGGAGAAGAAGGGGTGGCAGTTTAAATAATATCTTGGAATTATGTGAATTAGACTGGATCCTAAGGTCAAATGCTGAATGTTGGCCAGGGTTGAATACATCTGTTAATAGAAAACCAATGTTAAGAAAAGGGCAAATGATGCTTAAGGGTACATGAATTTTATAAATAATATCTTGCATGTTTACATGTGCCATACTGTCACCTGCTTCACTGATGGTTTATCCCCTGGTCAGCAGTGGTCTGTACAATGGTAGCAGCATAATGACAAGGTGATCTGAGTTACCCAAGTGGGAGTGAGGTACTGCCTTAAATGCTAGCTTAATATTTATATAGGCCTTGTCCAGTGTATTATCCCCTCTGGTTGCAAAGTCTACATACTTGAAATACTGAGGTAGAACTGTTTTCAGGTTTGCTTGACTGAAGTCACCTGTTATATGTACTCCAAGATTTTGATTTTGCAAATCATTTATAGACTAGTACAGTTTAGCTAATGTTTTGTTTCTGTTGGCACTGGAAGGTATGTATACTGCTGTGATGCTGACATTGTTAAATTCTCTTGGTAGGTAGAAGGGTCTGCATTTCAGTGACATTCTAAACACATGCTTTTGGAGCATTTCTCCCTGGGCCTCCTCTGAAAACAGGATCTGTGGAACCTAGTCGGACTTTCCCGGTCAACAAATGTTAAATAAATAATAAATAAATAAAACATAAACTCTAGGTCCACAGAGCAGTGTGTTTTTACCACCTCACACTTGTGAGTGAGCCAGTTCCCTATCCATGTACTACTGTATGGCTTAATTCTCACTTGGGAGACCTTCACTATGACACATGAATGGGGGATAGATTCAATGGCCTTGAATAAGAAAACATAGGAGGTATGCCGTGTTATCCCTTATCCAGGTCTGTGAGGTCAGTATCCAAGAAGCCCACAAAGTTCAGTAAGCAAGCTCTACTCTTGGCAAAAACAAAATGAGTAGAGTCAAGTGTGTTGAAGGTCACTTATTTCCCTGTGGATATGCTCCATGCTGATTCCTTCCCTAGCCTTGCAGATAAGTCTTTTTATGCATATTGGTCAATAGTTGTAATTCTGCATGTTACTAGATACCAATCTGATGTGTATTGCATAGCACACAACATTTGTTATTACATTTTGTAATGTGGTTGATCTATATGTGAAAAAAGTACTGAGATACCTGGGTTGCAGTGTTTGTGAGGGCAGCAACAGAAGGATATATTGTAAATATGTGACATATTGCTAGATAGGGATCTCAGTTTATAATGTTTACACATGCAATTTTGTGTCATACAAAGGGAATGAACAGTAAACAGCAGTAATACAGTATAATATGTACATTTATATAGCACAGCGAGTAGCTGGTTTGCGTAACAGTTTGCAAAGTGCACACACATGTGAGATTCACATGTTTGTGCGTAGCTAAACAGTACACAAGTGCGATCTGCATTGCTAAAGTCTGACAATTCGTATTGAGTCTTTCCCTGCTGCTTAACTGACTCTCTGGCAGCATGTGTTAATGCATTGATACACTACTTGTTGAGGCCAGATGGTACTGGGTTTAAGTACAGGTGTGTCTAATACTTTTAGATGCATTTAAATACATTTTCCCATATCTAATACTTTTAAATCCATGTAAATACATTGCTGCTGTTCTTCTTTGCTGCATGTTGGTACACTATGAACACCTTCATGCAAAAATGGCTTAAAGAGGTGAAATGGGTAGATAGGACAGTGTTGAAATGGGGAGCAAGCAGGTTGAAGAATGAAGAGAAGCAGGGCAGGAATGTGCAGGAGGGAGATAGGAAAGAACCACGGCTATCTATTTCTTTAACAGGATAAGTGAACATATGTGGAAAATATTAACTGAATTTGGACTGTCACCTCCAGATAGAGGGGTGAGCATGACACAATTATGTTGTATAGCCAATTGGACCAAATCAAGTGTGTCAAGAAGACACATGTGAGAAATGGAGAGTTATGTATGAGATGAATTTTTTTTTTTTTTGGAGAGCAAAAAGAATGTTGGGGAATGGATGTAAGAATGTCTGGGTGAGGTAAGTTGCAAACAGACAAGACAAACAAGAAAACAGGCAGGGATGGTGATGGACACAAAAGGTTGGGAGGCACCATGATTGGGTAAGGGTGGGGACATCCCGAACCCATGGTCAAGCTGGGTCACAGTGAAAATTGAGACTTCACCCACTGGGCTGCCATTACTGTTACCTCACTCTGCCTCTGGCTGGAGTGCTTGACATCTCCTTCTCTTCCTGCTAGTAACATGTAAAAGTAGGGAGAGCAACCTCTCTAGCCAGGATAGGTATGCACCAACAGTGCAGTGTGCAACCCTATGCACCATCCCTGGCAAATCTGGGTGGGTGACAAAATCAACATGTCTGTCACTGGTCCTGGAGGGAACCACTGAAAGATCCTCCAGGGCAAGACTAACTGAGGGGTAGGTAGTGCAGGGGCAGCAGAGGCAGTGCTGCCAGGTTGTCTCTCAGATGTGCTGCACAATAGTGCTGGAGCCAGTGCAGAAGGGGCAGGCAGATCCTGTGGGGCAGGCCGACCCTGCTGTGCTATGGAGCATATAGTGATGTGGCACACATGGATGACATGGACACATTTTGTTGACATGTAATAAAATTTGAAAAAAATGAATAAAAAAATAAAATAGAATACAAATAAAATAAAAAAGAAAGATAAGGGTTGGGGTGAGAGAAAAAAAGAAATACGATTAGTACCTCCATAAGTGACTTACAATGCATTAATACAATTATTTGACTGTAATTTTTAAGACTGCCACCTCCTAACAGATAACTTTTAATTTTAAGTCTACCAGCTCCTAACAGATACACTTAGCCAAGTACTCCCTAACATATGCATATATTTCACAAATGTATGCCTATGGAACTATAGCAATACCATTGAGCATTCATAACTTTTAACTTTTTCATTCACCTTTCCCCCTATTCACTTTATTTCTTCCCCCCCCCCCCACATCTCTTAACTAGTTCCCTGGCCATTCTTACTCTCCTCCTCACTACTTCTCACCTCTCCAACTTAACTTTACTACTTCACCTTCTACTCTACCTATTCAAACTAGACATAAATGCTGTTCTTAGGTCTTCTCCATTTTTCTATTAACCTTCATTTTTCTTTACACACCATTTGTAATTCCTCTATTTTGTTTCCTAAGTATGCCTCTATCATCTCATTGCTGTACTTGCACAGAATGTTATACTTTTACTAATTTCTACTAAGACATTAATGTTGTTATTCATATGTATTATGCTTTTTCTTTTAGATTTGTAATGAAACTTTTTGTTGTTATGCTATTTATGTCTTATTTGTCATCTTTTTAAATCATGTGTTTTTGGAACTTTTTTCCTCAGGTCTCGCTGAAAATGAGCCCTCAGCCCAGTGGACTAACCCAGTTAACAAAAGACAAATAAATAAATAATGTGTGTTCCAATAAAAATCTTGGATGCCTGGACACCCCATCTCTGAGCTCTAAACCTGACACCTTCTCCACAAACTCCTGCCATGTCTACCAGAGATCAAGAGCAATGGAGAGTGATGGTTTCCCACCAATTCCAGTTATCACATTAGCGGGTGTGGTCACACTGTTTGAAACTGTTGCACTCCGCTTACCATCAATATAAGTGACACAATACTAGTGTCTCAGCCCTCATACACCAAATTATATCAACTCCATTATGTCAAGTGTTATAAGTGAGAGTGACTATAATGGGAAGTAAAATAACAAAGTGTATAGAATATGCTGTATTTGAACCCAGGGCCATGTGTATGGCAGTTTTACACTTATACCTGTCACCACAAGAAGGTTGAAAAAACACTTATCTATGTTGCAGTTCATTGCTATAAACTGCAATGTCACAACAGTAAAACAAAGCTTGCATGCACTCTACTAGAATCTAGGACCATCTGTACTCCAACCCTACAATTACACCTACTGCCACAGGACTAGTTACATGACATTCCCTATTTTTTAATCATTCGTAAGGTCTTGCTGTTAACCATAGCGCAGCGTCACTTAGTGGTTTGCGAGATGCCCAAAAGTATTAATTGAATGCATCCGGTTTCTATTTTTGGCTGTCTGGGTCCTGCCTGATTTCTGCATGGGCTAATTGTCTAGTTTGCACACTGCTTCTCTTTGCATAAACCAGATAAGCATAGCCAAACCTGACAAAAATCTGACATTCATTTTTCTCCATCTCCCGTTTTTGTGCTAAGTGGTGCATCACTCAGACACTGGCCAATAAATAAAAAAAAAAAAAAAAAAAAAAAAGAAAGAAAAGGGAGAGGTGGTTGAAATGAGGAAAAGCAATCTATGACATAATGACATACACACTAGAAAATGTTAGTACACATGAGATATTTCTACATAGGTCTGGATCTGAACTCTCACTCCAGTGCACCTTCAGAACACATGATGGGTTCCTTATCCCTCTTTGACACACAAACAGCTTTGCAGCAGACAACTTAACTCAATGTGCACACAACCAACTGCAATAGCATCTAAAGTGATATCAAACCGTACAAGTGGTGTTTGTATATGTATTCGTTCTGGATGTAGTGCACCTAATGATCACACAACCTGTCATAATTATTGCTTACAAATATACAGCTCTATCTTACATTTCTATGTTTGTTGTCCATTCTATGCAGTGTGTAAGCCATTCTATATCATCTGCTTTAAAATGTGTGAGGATATTACGTGAAAATACTATCATGTGCAGTTGCCAACAAATGAAGGGTAGGTTAAATGTTAAGGAACACAACCTGTGACCTGTCTGCTGCTTACTTACATTTCCAGCTATATGTCTAACACCTTGTAGATGTAACATGACACACCCATTGGATGTAGGGTAGCCTTTAGTGCTGTTTTGTTTTTCTTCTCCCAACCACTAATCATTCACAGTTGCAATCCATTAAAAACAAACACTGAGGGAGTGCCTCCACTATGTTTACATCCCTTACACATTTCTAATTTTTTGGGATTCAGCAATTCTAATGAGTCCACACCTCATTTGCATTTACACCATGCTAACAGCCCTGAATTTATACCATATAAAAAGGCAATCATATAGGCAAACTGATGGTGAGGAGACTTGTTTATGTTGGGAAGACTGCACTGCTGGTATATCTGTACAGAGGAGTACTAAATTTCAGAAGGTATGCTTCCATTTGGTCAGCTACAAACTGCATTTGCTGGAATGTAGTTAAGAAAAGTCTGAAGCAAAGGCTTTTGCACTTTTATCTGTATGCATTAGTCGAAGCATACTGAAGTCATGGGCATGTTTGCCAAGCCATTTCAGATGTATACATGATTGCCAATACATGAAAATGGAATGCTGTGTGATAAATATGTACTGATATTTCAGGGACAGTTCCTTTGATAGGATTTTTGACATTTCAAAGATGGTTTGTTAGCAAAACATGTCACTTTCCTGTTCTTTTTGGGGGGTGAGTTACTGTTGGGGCACAAACAAGGATATGTTGCTCTTGTTACACTCCTTGTTTTGCATCCTGCCTGTTATTCATATTTCACACCTGTAGACTGTTGTATGTTTTTACAGGAGGTAACACTGAGTGGCTACCTTTTCTGTTTTATCTGGAATCAATTATTCAGTACTTATGTGATACTTATGTGTATTATCTTACTGTTGTCTTTTATGACACATAGGAGTATGCCACCTAGGTGCGTCAATCCTCAGAGACCCCCTTCACCGATGCTGAGAATCAGGTCATAGTGGATGCCTTTAGGCAACATGGTGCTTTTCTGCTAGAAAGTGGATGGGGAGATATGGCACATAGAATGCAAATTTAGCAACAGATAGTTGCTGATCTGAATATCGTGAGTGGCCATGACAGGACATATGAGCAGCTGCACCACAGGGCCACTGACATGATCACATCTGCACAGAGGATAGCAGCTTCAGTGAGCTATTACCAGATGGGTACCAGGACAGCGGCTGATAGGGAACCACCACTGACACCCAATGGAGATTTCCTGGCCAGACAGTTCACAGGGGAGTGCAGTTCAGCATGTCCTAGATGTAGGAGCAACAGTGTCAGAGACAGCAAGCATGTCCCAGAAGGAGCTTACAGATAGGCTTTGGTATCTCAACTGCTGTGCAATAACACAATTGAAATGAATGTGTTACTTCTGTGTCACATGTATTTTTTGGGGGAGGCGATTAAAGATTGCTACAGTTATTAGCTTAGGTTTGAATTGACATCCACGTTCTTGTGGAAATTATACTTAATGGACATATAAAGGGGTAAAAGTATTACCATCTCTGTTACTTTTAAATGTGATGATGTTGCCCTTACCTCTTACTTAACATCTTCCAGGCCCATCAGGATTGCAGAAGAGCTCCTAAAATTCTGTCCATGTAGAATCCTTTCTGTGGTCCTATTCCAAAAGATTTAGAATTCACAAGAAAACCCAGCACTGAGTCTAATGGGTATTTTATAGCTTGTTGAATCGCTCTACTATGCTGGATTGGTTGATTAGCATGCAGTCCAGCTGCTTATGCTGTAATTAGCATGCCACTGTGTTTATCTTGTTTGAACGGGGGTGTGCACCTCTACACGGAACGTACTGAATCTAAAACTGTCTGTGGCCATGTGCACATCATGGAGAAAAATAACCGTGTAGGCTTTAGTAACCCCCACCCCCCCTCGAATGAGCTCAGCAGAGGCCCAGGGAGGAAAGCTACATTATACAAATATCATGGACACCATTTGCATTGTTTCATGATTTACAGGCATTTTCATTCATGAGCAGCAGTTCCAATATTCAGACATCCCTGACATCAGTTACATCACTTATGAACAGTCTCAATTAAAAAATAACAGTTATATTATTTGTGTATGAATACATTTTTACACAGAGAATGCATAAAGATGCATGTAAGCACTTTTTTGTAAAGAAATTTTTGTTTTGCGCCTTTAGACATGTTCTTTAAGTCTTTATGGATAAATTCAGGCCAATAAAGCCAAGACCCACTAGCTGTGGACATACATGTTTCGGCCTTTTTTTGACCTCATCAGCACAGCATAACTGGATTGTTTGGATATACTTTAGAAACACAGAGTCTTTAAACCCAGATGATGCCCGTAAACATTAAAGTACCTCCAAAATGTTTCAATTAACATCCAAGCCAAATGGTAAAAATGTCACAAAGACCTAACCAGGCTAGAGTTTTCATTGTGTGATACCTTAAACCTCCTGCAATGGAGGCCCATGAGATATATGCAAATGACCAATTAAGGACAGCAAGTGTTTCAGCTGCTCTAGTTTGGCTGTTTTTTCTTGCGATTTTTACTGAATGGCTTGTCTGTGTGATCTTTTTACTTTTATTTTTTCTGCTATAGTGAGTCAAGAATTGCTTTGGTTTAAGATTTGGTGATGATAGGGGAAGAGCTAAGCCATTTATGTTCCTCTGGTTGTTTGTTGAGCTTTGTACTGTGTTGTTTTGCTGCTGACCAGTGGGATCATTTGAATTTGTGTATTCCTCTGCTATCATAAGTTCCTGTGTAACAAGGTGCTGTTCCTTACCCTGCTGCTTAACCATGCACTTTATACACATAGGCACTTAAAACCATAACTTTACCTATGTACTCAAATTACACCCAAGGTAATCAATTGTAAACTCCTCCAGTACTCTCTTACAGTGTTACATACAGAGGAGCTTAGAACCAAGAGTCTTGACATTAACTGTAGCCTTACTTAAATACCACCCAAGATAAACTATTCTATATACCTCCTTATAGTCTTCTATATTGCTACTGGAAACCATGGATCTGAACTTTCCTACTCTCTCTGTAGGAATATATAAATGCATAAATGGGCATCCTGAAACCATGTGGAAATTGTCTCATGTATTCTGCCAACTCCCTAATTTTCAAACAATCTAATATAGTATGTGAGAGATGTAGTTATACACCGTCACTGGAAGCAAGACTCACACACAGCAACTACAAATACCAAATAGGTGTCAGAAATGCACAACACCACACAACATCTGCCACAAAGATTACAGAACGAACACAGAGACCCACATGTGCTGAGGCTCTTCAAAGCAATCTACACAAGCCTCAAAGGCCTTCCAAACACAATAATTGCAATAAGTATTCAAGGCAAACACAAGCATACTAACAAAGCTGCACCCACCATGTTACAGTCATCCTTACCACACAGTGTCTTAACATCTAAGCCCATAAGGCAGATCACTATACAACCTAATATTTTGGTCATTGATGACTTCATTGGGAGGCATACCAATGTCACACTCACCAGGCTGAACAAAGAAAGGGTCACAGACAGTTGCCAATCAAGGGCCAGGATCTGACAAATCACAGAATGCACTCATGACATTACACTACCAGTATGACTCAGTCATTGTCCACGTGGGCATAAAAGATCTGAGATATACCTCAATGGACTGCATGAAGAGAGACATGATTGAGTTCTTTGACTGTGTCCTAGGCTGGCATGAGTCTAGCATTAAGCATTCCACCTTTTCCAAAGATAATGCTACAATATGAAAAAAAGATAATTGGATTTACTAATTGGCTTAGTTCTTGGTGTCATTCAAAGGGGGTACAATATTTAGCACTTTTCGTTTGTTTACATAAACAAACTTCTTCAGATGAAAACTCATACATTCAAGGATTTAAAATAACACACACAAGAAAATACATGTGACATTGTAAAACCAATCAAACAACTCAAAAGGCTGTACGTCATAATTAGTAAAAATACTCTTAAAGTAACACAGACCCTAACTGTTGCTACTTATTAAAAACCAAGCTGGCATATAATGCAATGGCATTAAGAATCTTGTAATTTGTAGCTCATAAAGTAATGGTAGTCTAATAAACAAATTTATAGCTATCTTTTAAAAATCTTATTATCATAAAAATACATGAAATGCATATGAAATGTAAAACATAAAATGCATTTAAAGAAGGAAGCACAAAGTTATTAATTATGGTGCTAGGAGCAACTAGCTACCTTTTTAAGCTTTTTAATTTCAAAAGGCAAGTAATATTGCACATAGCATTCAAGCCTTTTTTGTAAGAATTATATCAAGTAGTTCTTTGACTAAATAGATTTCAGAAATGCTGAGCTCCCATCAATTTTAGCATGAGACTTACCCATTCCACCACTTCTTGATGTGGTATAAAAGTATAAAGGTTCTTGACACCTATTGTCAAGAAATTTTGATCTTTATCAAATTCAAGATTGTTGATCTTTTCCAGGAAGGACCAAGAGTCTATACAGATCTGCTGTTCAAATTTTAAGTATTTCTGTAAAATTGTTTCTACCACTTTTGGACAAGGGTAAGTAATAGAGCTGCATGCATCAATTAAGGGTCTCATTGGTGGGTTACTCAAGTCTTTGTGGACTTTAAGGATTCTAGGAAAAGGCAAGGTCATGTAGTTTAGTAGGTCCAAATCTATTTTAGTGTCAATAAATAAATAGATCATTCAGGTACCCCTTGATGCGATTGTAGGCAAAATTCATCTAACTGAGAGAAACTTTGATGTAAGCTTGACTTTCTAACATAGTTTTCATTAGGGTCTGTGTTACTTTAAGAGTATTTTTACTAATTATGATGTACAGCCTTTTGAGTTGTTAGATTGGTTTTACAGTGTCACATGTATTTTCTTGTGTGTGCTATTTTAAATCCTTGAATGTATGAGTTTTCATCTGAAGAAGTTTGTTTATGTAAACAAACGAAAAGGGCTTAATAAAACTACATTCTCGACTACTCTGTGCCGAGTCCTCCGTTTTTTTAACTTGGTTTAGTTTTACTTTTTTCTTGTTGGTCTGTTCATGATATGACAACTGGCAGACCCAGCACTCCTAGTAGTTTTAGCAGTCTGAATCTGTTTTCCCAACAGCAACTACAGTCGGATGTTTTGAACTTGACCGCGCTGATAGGAGTCCTTACACAACATGTGGATTCATTGGCTACATGCTTTGATTTTTTTTAGATCAACAACAATGGCATTCAACAGACTTTCCTCCTTTGAATTGCTCACCAGCACTTGGAGTGAGTTCAACAACTCATCAGGAGACACGTAGCTCACCTTCAGTGCTTTCCATTGAAGAAGCACTGGGTAACTTTAATAACTCTAGCAACCCTTTGGATTCTTTTTCACCATCTGCACAACTAGACCATAACATAGCTAATACAACCAACACTGTGAAGAGGACTACAGCTAATGTATGGTCAAACAACTCGGACGCTCCGAATTTGCAGCTTGGTCAAAATTCAATATCTCTTATGGAATTCACTAACCATAACGCGAACAATAAACCGGGAAATAGGGCAAGTACTTTGGGGCTTATAGAAGTTCCTTCTATTACTGATTGGCTAAATGCACCTGTCAATTTAGCATCTCATTCTTGGAATGAATAACAGGGACGACCAGCTGGAAGCACCGTAGCCCACCAGGTTAGTGAATTACTGCTTTTGTACAAACTTAAAATCTTTTACCACAAACTGCTAAAATTGAAAAAACTACAATTAGAAGTAGCTTATTTCAGAGAGTGTTTACGTTTATATGTTATACCGAAGGGTTTGCACTCGCATCAATACCCGACAGGCTTAATAGCCGATTCAGCTTTCCACCACAAACTGCTCCAACTTTTTGACCAACAGGGCATGAAATTACTTGAAGTTATGATTAAACATTATTCATTATTCATTGCTTACCCTCACAAAAGACATAACTGAACTTGACGCTAACATTAAAGCTCATAATGACTTTTTTTGTTATGAATATGAGTACTCAAGGATTTTCACTAGTTTAGACCAACACCTTGAGAAAATCAAGAATACTAAATGCAAAAAACTTCACAATGTGGATAAGTCAAGCCCATTAAGACAGAGCAAACATACCTGTAACCTAGCTAATACAGCCAACAATGCTGCTAACAATGTGGTAGTTAATAATGGGCTCAATAATTCAAATTTTCATTCGGTGAATACAACAGGTGCTATACTGAAACAAGAACAGAAACGATTCCAGAAAATGAGCAACAAACAGAGGAACAATCAATGCAGACATTACCATCGTATGAACATTCTTACCTACTTCTACAAACTCCTTTGGTGACTTTAAAATTTTTAACTGTTCATCAGTCGAATTATACCCAATTCTGTTGGACACCTTATCTAAAGGATATACCTTTGTTCCGACATATGAATGTTGCTAGAACAATCATGGATTTGAAATTGTTTGCCAGGAGACTTAATTCATCTGTATTGTTAGGTAATGCTGGTACAGCACATAATCTCTTTAATGTCCCCAGTACGTATAACCCACCCCTACATCCAACTTTTTCACTATTTGAAAACATTATGAATTGGATTGAAGGTCTTTGGCTTTCAATAACACTAACAGGTACAAACATGTTTTTTTTTTCCCTCACCAAATAGTTGACTATAATGTTAATATAGAAGACTGACAGGCCCTTATCTTGCTGAGATCAGTGGATGTGAGGATAATTAAGCCAGACAAGGGTAGTGGTTTTACCATCATGGATTGGATAGACTATGTCACCCGAATGAAAACTATGTTAGAAAGTCAAGCTTATGTCAAAGTTTCTCTCAGTGAGATGAACTTTGCCTACAATCCCATTAAGGGGTACATGAATTATCTATTTATTGAGGTTAAAATAGATTTGGACCTACTCAACTACATGACCTTGCCTTTTCCTAGATTACCAATATTATTCGGTATCCCTAAAGTCCACAAAGACTTGACTAACCCACCAATGAGACCCCTAATTGATCCACACAACTCTATTACTTACCCTTGTGCAAAAGTGGTAGAAACAATTTTACAGAAATACTTAAAATTTGAACAGCAGCTCTGTAAAGACTCTTGGTCCTTCCTAGAAAAGATCAACAATCTGGAATTTGATAAAGATCAAAATTTCTTGACAATAGACGTCAAGGACCTTTATACTTTTATACCACATCAATAAGGGGTGGAATGGATAAGTCTCATGCTAAAATTGAGGGGAGCCCAGCATTCTGAAATCTATTTAGTCGAAGAACTACTTGATATAATTCTCAAAAACAGCTACTTTCTCTGCGACAATGAATACTATCTTCAAAAAAGTGGTGTTGCTATGGGCTCCCCCTGTGGAGCCAGCTTAGCAAATCTTGTAATGGCCTACTGGGAGAACAAATTCATTTTTAAAAGAACTGATGTAATGGAAAGGATTGTCTTTTATACTAGATATCTTGATGACATTTTCATCTTGTTTAAGGGGGACCTAATAAAAGCCACTGAATTAATTAATGACCTTAACAAATCCACTGATTTTCTTAGGTTCACATTTAATTTTAATGAAACAATGACTGATTATTTGGATATTAATCTCAGTATGGATACCAACAATGGCAGTTATTTGCCTAAAATACATAGGAAAAACACTTATTCAAATTTTTTTTGCACTTTTCTAGCTGCCACCCTTACCACCAAAAGAGATCGGTGGTTAAGGGACAGTTGGTTAGAGTAGCTAGAATAGTGACATTAGAAGATGACTTCCATCTAGAATGTGAAAACCTTAGGAATATGTTCCTTAGTCAGAACTATCCTAAGGATTTAGTGGAATCCTTAGTGGAAGAGGTAAAATCCAAAAGATCAAATGGCATATTTCTACCCATATTAAGGCCACACAAGTCTCAAAGTAGTAACACTCCCTATAATTTTCACAATGACAGGGAACCCCTTACTGTCCATCCTCAACCAAACCACACTGGAGCAAAAAAGGAAATCAAAGAATACAATACTTGCTTAGTGATCACTTACAATACTAGTAATCAGTATGTGGCACATATTATATATAAAAATTGGGAGTTACTACGGAGTGACACCTTCCTTATAAATAAAATAAGTATGTCTCCTAAGATAGTTTTTAGAAGAGGTAGCAATCTTAAAAATCTATTAGAAACTAAGAATATAACTACATCAAAAAAGCCTGGTATGGTTAAATGTGGCATGTGTAAATACTGTAAACACATACAAACAGGGAAATGTTTTAAAGTGAGAGACAACAATTACTTCCTAAGAAATAAATTTAATTGTAACTCGAAGTTTGTTCTTTATCTAGCCAAGTGCCAAGACTGTTTAGAGTTCTGTATAGGAAAAACTGAGCGTCATATCCGATAACGTATTTACAAACACTTGTATGCCATTGATAGACACAAGACAGACAATGCCCTTGCTAAACATTTTTCATTGACAGGAGGGCATAGTTTTAAATGCATAGTTATAGATCAAATAAGTATGGATAATAGGGGTGGACCAGTCTCTGCGAGACTAGAAGAGCTCGAGTTATATTGGCAACTGCTACTAAATGCTCATTATCACTGTGGCTTGAATATGTGCAATATTACTTGCCTTTTGAAATTGAAAAGCTTAAAACAGTAGCTAGTTGCACCTAGCATTATAATTAATAACTGTGTGCTTCCTTCTTTAAATGCATTTGTTTTACATTTCATATGCATTTCATGTATTTTTTGTGATAATAAGATTTTTAAAAGATAGCTATAAATTTATTAGACTACCATTACTTTATGAGCTACAAGTAACAAGATTCTTAATGCTGTTGCATTATATGCCAAATCGGTTTTTAATACGTAGCAGCAGTTAGGTTCTGTGTTCCTTTAAAAGTATTTTTACAAATTATGACACATAGCCTTTTGAGTTGTTTGATTGGTTTTACAATGTCACATGTATTTTCTTGTGTGTGTTATTTTAAATCCTTGAATGTATGAGCTTTCATCTGAAGAAGTTTGTTTATGTAAACAAATGAAAAGTGCTTGATAAAACTACATTCTCGACTACTCCATGCCAAGTCCTCTGTTTTTTTAACTTGGATTAGTTTTACATTCTTTTTGTTCGGGGTGCAATATTTGTCGGCCTAGGAGGATATGATTGACAGACAATGCTGGTTCCCCAAGGATGGTCTACACCTTTCTCATTAAGGTTTTAGAATATTGGCTAAAACTTTATCCACCTCCATAGTGCCTTTTTTAGGCATTGTTAACTTGATAAACGATTCAACATAGTCACCCCTACCCAGGATAATCTAAAGGTGTTACTAAATGCCAAGAATCGAAACAAAATAACATCCACTCCTTGCAACCTCTCCTCAATCTGGAAAATGTAGGCATCTGTGTAGTTACTGAGACATACTTTAAAGCAGCAGAGAGCACACCAACAGTGCAGGGTTACAATACCTTCCATACAATTAAAACAGCTACAGCACTATACAGGTATGAACAAAAAATGGAGGGGTCTCAACTGACATCAGAGACAAACACTCCTCAAGGCCAGTCATGCAGTATGACACACTGGAGCTTCTCTGCATATAACTCACCATAAGAAAAGTATCATGTCATATCTTTGCAAGCTATAACTCTCTCTCACTATGCCCAGGAACCCATACCACTTACTTAAATGTACCGGAGTCACTCTCCGTTCAACCTAATACCATAATCATAGGGGATTTGAACAACTTTACTATAAATGGGGAATCATACAACACCCCAGACTCACAGACAGAAAGATTTTTGGACTTTGGCAATACAAATCCCCTGGATCAACTAGTCCATATGTCCACTAGAGGAGCAACCATCCTTAACTAGTCCTCATAGACATGGGTGAGATCAGACTATAAAGCTATCTCCTTCAAATAAATATAAAATTTGGGACACAAGCTAACTCTGGAACTTTTAGGAATTACTTTCAAGGCAAATTTCCTTCTATTAAATGACACCTTGGCAAAATGTCAAGTCACCCCGGACCCAAGAAACACTGTTCCTTATGTAGAATGTTCACAAAAAAACTTTACAAGCATGTATATAGCTGATAGATGCAGCAGTGCCTGCCCAAAATAAGCAAAGGGCAAATTTAACAGACAAGCTACCCTGGTAGAATCCTGACATCAGTAGGTTGTATAACAAAAGGAGGAAAACCATGGCCAGAATAAGTTAAGTGCAACACCCAACAAGGTAAGAACTCCCACATCAAGCTAAATAAACAATGCAAGGAACTAGTTAAGTATATCAAAGCCAGATGTGAGGTTAAAGTAACTGGCCAGGCTAATGGCAATCACAAGACATTCTTTAGCGATGTCTGAAGTCTCTAACGCAATACATAACAATGTACCAAACTAATTGTAAACACAGCCACCTATACTAGGCCAGGGGATAAAATATATCTACGGGACAATAAATTCAGCTCTAACTTTATCCCGCTTTTTTCCCATGACAACAGTACCCCAACCATAACACCTACAACTATCACTAGAGGAACAGCTTCTCAATGCTCTCTGTGAGGCCAAAAAACACTGCATCGATGGGTCTCAATAATATCCCATGATTCTTCCTATATAGCGTGAAACATGTCCTATTTGGCCCACTAGAATCATTATTGTAAACTCTAAACAGGCTTCACACTGAATGAATTGAAAGACTGTAACTGTTATCCTTCTGCAAAAGGGTAGGCCATCCATGAACCCAGGTTACTACTGACCCATAAGTCTGACTATGCTTGTATGTAAAGCCATTGAAAGAATTATTATGAATATAATAAATAATGGTATAGGAAACCTTCAGATACTAGATGCAACACAGTTTGATTTTACCAAGGAAAGGACATGCTTGCTCAGCCTGGTGTCCTTCTTTGAGAAGGCCAACAAAGCTATGGATTTGGACAAAACAGTGCATATGGCCTACCTTGACCTGGCCAAGTTGGTTGGCACAATATCCCACTCAAGCATCATAAACAAGCTCACAAGATTAGGTAAAAACCCTACATCACCCAGAGAATTTCAAGTTGGCTCATAGACAGGACCCAAAAGGTCAGGATAGAGGAATCTACCTCTACAAAAAGGCTAGTCACTAGTGGATTCCCTCAGGCCTCAGTATTGGGACAACTCCTTTTTGACATCTTCTTCTGTACTGAAGTTAAGACTAATGTCGATGACCTTTGGCTGACAAAGTTTGCAGATGATTACAAGCTAAGCTGAATTACAGAATCACCCAAAGACACAAATATTCTTCAAGAAGGTCTGACACAGACTAATAGGTGGCACCAGAGTCACAGCCTAAAACTCAATGCCATGATATGTATAATAGAAACAGTCAATAAGATGGCCAGCCCAGGAAATTACTACACTGATAATACACCCCTGAATGTAGACCATGTGGTCAGTGATTTGGGAACCTATGTGAAAGTGACTTGGTCTTTGACCATCATGTGTCTACTGTAATAAGGAAATAATTTTATGTTCCACAACTTATAAGCAAGTATATGGGGGTATGGCATCTTGGTACAAAGATGTCATTGTTCCATTGTATACATTAGACCAATCTTTGAGTACGATGCCCCCCTTCAGTGTGTACCTCACCAGACATATACAACAAGTGGAGTGTCCTCAAAGGTTCTTCACAAAAAGAATACATGGTGTAGAAAACATGTCCTACATGGAACATCTCAAAGCCCTATCCCAATACTCCATCTTATAGAGACTGCTGAGAAGTGATCTACACCTGGCCTACAAAGTAGCCTCTGATCCAGCTCTGATGATTCTACTGTGCATCCACAAAACAAATAGCATCAGAAGTACTCAGTCCAGGGTTCTAAACCTCATCTGTAACATAAATTAGACATATCAGAGGGATAGGTATGCTTCTTAGAGGTTACCCCTTCTCTGGAGCAGGCTTCCCATTCGTGCAAAGCAGAATTCTTCCTTGCAAGTGGACCAGTGAATGGAGAATTGAAAATGCACCTTTGGTCTGGCAACTATATCTCTTTTAGAAAGAGAGAGTTTGCAAATGAGTGACACTTATGCATGAGTTATCTGCCCAAATTATATATACGCCCTATAAAAACCTATGCTATCAAACTTTGTCCAGTACAATTAGGAAGCATGGCTAGGCTTACAAATCTCTTTAGTGTCATTAGCCAAGTAATCATCTATGAACCTATATGCATACTATGAAACTGAACAAGTCACATCCAAACATCACTCCAAGATCAATCTTGACAGGAAATCTTTTTGTCACCTGTTCATATAGCCAATGTCGCACCTCCCTGATCAACATCACCACACTTTAAATATACAGGCACACATCCTGCAATACTGTGTACCATTTAATCAAGCTCCCTAAATGCTCTCTGCTTTCTTTATGGTCACAGGCATGCATCATATATTGTTGTGTGCCTTGAAAACAGTCAGTCCTTTCCCAGACCCCTCCTGTCCTTCCTTACAAGTACATAGATTGTACTATTGTGGACCCTTTATTCAAATGACTACAACCCTGAGTAATGCTGCACACTAGAAGTGACAGTGTACTGTGAACCCTTCCCCTTTCCATTTGGTATCATATCATTACATGGAATCACTTCATGTGTCCCTGAGTTGAATGGCATATAAGCTGTTTCTTAGATAATGCTCCATTCATTTCACAGTTCAGCATACTAAGCATCAACAAGCAGGAGCTTCATTATGTTTCTGAATCAATGGCTGCCAGCAGTGCAAGTGATACAATCTCCATCTTGCATTGGATATGCAGTACAGAGGATATATTGTACTCAACTGCATTCCCATATAAGTCACATTCTTTTGTTTTACTCAACCTGACTGCAAATGTAACCATTATACCATTCTTTCCTGTATAGTCTTGACATCACTGCAACATGTTTATGAATGTCATTGGTGCATAAATTATGCTGCTTTATTTTGTGCTGTTACTGTTGTGACTTGTGAGCTACTGTTTCAAAGAAATCTGACTAACTATATTTCATTGCTATCTACTCCAATTCATTACTGTTTAACTGCATTTTACTCCATTTTGCTGCTGTTTAATTGTATTTTTTCATACTGTGAGTTCTATTATTTTGATTATAAGTGATTAATCTGTGCTTCATTGTGAGTTTTTCTTACTGAGTTCTTAACCTTAAAATTGAGTATCATAGTCTAGATACAGGTCTGCAGCATCCAGAGCTTCAGCTGCATGGTTTTTAGCCTTTTTTGAGGTATTCCAGCTACAAGTCTTCCCTTAGTAGCACTTGTGTTATCATCTAGTAGTATAACTCATAGACCTTCTTCCCTTTATCCTCTTAGCTTTTTCAGTTTCTGACAAATATGGATGGACAATTTCCTACATTTTCTCCTGCCAATCTGTTTGATATGGGCATCCTGAGACAGTGTCACAACTGCCTCACACGGACATCCCTCTACTACTATTACCTAGGAACACGATTTATGAGAGATGCAAATACATCAAGCACCTAGTGTCATTGCTCTGTCCCCCACACACCAGTATATCTGGTACTGAGAAGGTTGGCAACACAAACACCACACCTCAAACACCACCCACACCTACACAACACACTCCCAGATATGGGGAGGCCCTCAACAAAAGCATACGCAAACAAAAGAGACCTCCAAGGTATAAATGCATGAAAACTCCACTGCCCATCACACCACACACCACACATAGTCCACATACTTGTGTCTCACAACCACTAAGGCCTAAACATAAACCCAACTTATTAGTCATGGGAGACTCCATTGTCAGACACACAGATGTTCCCCTCACCAGGCTGGGTAAGGGGAAAGTCATAGTTAGTTGTTTGTCGGGTGCCAGAATCTGCCATATCACCTATGCACTCAGGTATCTCAACAGGTACTGTTATGACTGCAATAGTCCATGCTGGAGTGAATGACTTGAGATGTACCTCCCTAGACTATATGAAGAGAGACATGATCGGGCTTACTGAGTATGTGTCCCAGGCAGGTATGTCCCTAGTCTTAAGCAGCATTCTACCATCACCCAGAATGATTGACTTTAACAACTAGCTTAGTTTCTGGTGTCAGTCAAAGGGGATCCAGTACCTGACTGCCTAGGATGACATGATTGACAAGTCATGATGCTTTGCCAGAGATGGCTTGTATCTGTCTCCCTTGGGCTTCAGGCTCCTGACAAAGGTTCTTGTCTCCCCCATAGTGCCTTTTTTATGGAATGCCATGAGGCCAAAACTAACAACATGAAAATTTCATCAAAACGTAAATTAAAGGTTATGCTGCTAAAAGCTATGAGTCTAAACATGAAACTGCACTCACTGGAAGCATTCTTAACCCAGGAAGAAGCTGACATTTGTGCAGTCACAGAAACCTGGTTCAAAGCTGAAGAGTGCACCCCAGCCATACCAGGTTACTTATCCTAACATTCACTCAGATCCCAAGCCGTGGGCAGCAAAACAAAAGGAGGTTGAGTTGCAATATATATAAAAGACATACACACCTCTAGGCTGGTCAGACAGTATGATGCACAAGAAATACTCCAGGTGCAGTTAACAATTGACAAGACCCCCTATTCAAATCAAAGCTAGCTACAGGCCTCCAACTCTGACTCAAGATGCCTACTCCATCTATCTGGACCTCTTTGTATCTATTAAGATTCAACCCTTTACTGTGATCCTGGGCAACTTTAACTATCCAACCATAGATTGGAAGAAATAATCATGCCAAAACACAAATGCCTTGGACCTGTTGGTTGACACCCCCACAAGAGGTGAAAATATCTTGGACTTGGCATTAACCAACATGAGTAACCACTGCAGCATCTCTACAGTGTCATCAACTCTGGTGAGATCCGACCACAGAGCAGTCACTTTCGAAGTCACCATCTCCCCCAACCCCCCCCTCCCAACTAGGGTCAAACAAAATAACTTTTCCAAAGCTGATTACAGCCTCCTGAGGGAAGGTATAAATAGCTTCACAGCCCCTTCCCCCTCCACAAAAACTGGCACATATGTCCAAACTTACACCAAAGTACTATATTGAGCATTTATATGGCTGCAATGAATCAGTAATACCAGAAAGGATGAAATCATCCTCCTCAAGGAAGAGTAAATCTATCTGGTGGACATCTTTAATAAATAAACTCTATAATAAAAGGAAAAAATTGCTGTCCAGGACCAAGAAGGAGCAGATGTCTAATTGGAAGCAATATCTCCTTAGCCTGATCAAGGAAATAAGAACAGTAATGAAATCCTCCAAAGCAAACTTTGAGTCCAAACTAGCTACATCTACTAAAGAGAATCTTAAGGCTTTCTTCACATATGTCTGCAATCTCAAGGGAAGCACCAAGATCTGCTCAGAACTGGTGGTCAAGGACACCACATACACAAACCCTGTAGATATAGCCAACCTGCTGGCAGACAGGTTCAGTGAAAACTTCACTCCTCTGTCCCTCCATCAGTAAAACAGGACATCTTCAGTACCTGCCCCCCTCCCCCTTATCTCTAGGGAGCAAGTCATCACTGCCCTCTCAATAACAAAAAATACAGCCTCCATGGTACCCGATAACATCCCAGGCTGCATACTACATGAACTCAGGCAGGAACTTGCAGCACCATTAGGCACTCTATTCAACCAAAGCCTGAGTACCAGCCAAGTGGAGGACAGCTACTGTCATCCCGTTACACAAAGGTGGAGTGTCCACCGATCTAGGAAATTATAGACCCATTAGCCTAATTAGCTTGATCTGCAAGGCCTTCCAGCGGATTATCATGGACTTCATTAACAAAGACATTGGAAACCTCCATATACTTGATCCCACACAGTTTGGTTTCATCAGGACCTGTTAAATTTGGTTGACGTCTTTGAGACAGTCACCAAGGCCATAGACGAGGGGAAGATGGTGCACACAGCCTACCTTGACCTGGCCAAGGCCTTCGATAATATTCCCCACTTAGGTATAATAGATAAACTCTTTCAACTAGGCATCAATCCATATGTTACCAGATGGGTAGCAAACTGGATCACTGATAGAACCCACCTAGTCAAAATAGGGGAAGCCACCTCAAGTAGTAGACCCGTAACAAGTGGTGTACCCCAGGGTTGGTCTTGGGGCCTCTGCTGTTTGGGATATACTTCTCAGAGGTGCAGGCCAAATCTAGTGGGCTATGGCTGACCAAGTTTGCAGATGACTGCAAGCCGGGTGCTGTTGTCAATTCCCCTATTGATGTGGACATCCTCTGAAAGGATGTCACCCAAACAAATGACTGGTGCCGGAAACATGGCCTTAAACTAAATGCCAAAAATTGCATCATCATCCCTTTTGGGGAGAATGATGGCCCCACAAATTATCACATTGATAATAAGGCACTAAGCATGCAATCAGTCGTGAGGGACTTGGGAACCCAGGTTGATAGCAAACTGACTTTTGAGCACCATATTGCCTCCATTGTTCGGAAAGCTTTGTACATGACCCATTTCATTAGTAAGGGCATCTCATCCAAGGATAAGGTGGTCATTACATCCCTGCATTCTTCCCATATAAGACCCATTATTGAATACAATGTCCCTTTCAGTATGTACCTCACAAAGCACATGTAGCAGCTGGAAAGACCACAGAGATTCCTCACCCGGAGAATCCAGGGCCTCAAACATCTACCCTACACAGATAGGCTAAAAGCCCTGTCCCTCTTCTCAGTTTCATACAGATTCCTCAGAGGTAACCTCTGTCTGGCAAACAAAGCAATCTCAGACCCCACCCTGATGGCACTGCTGCATATCCACAAGTCAAGCTCCACTCGAGTAACCCACACATGTGACCTCAACCTGGTCTGTGACATCAATAGGACTTGTTGGCAGGACAGATTTGTGTCCCAGAGACTCCCCCTCTTGTGGAATAGACTCCCTCTCCACGTAAAGCAGAGACCTCATTAAACCTTTTTAAGTGCAACCTGGATAACTGGATGGGGAACAGAAAATACACCCCTGGGATTCCACCTATGTCCCTGCTGGACAGTGGCATAGGGTGCTGACTTGTTGGAACATTGGCTAAATTCTTGCCTAGGCTTGTAAGGGCTTCAGGGCCAATAGCCTAGTAACTTCCTATGATCCTATGAGGACTTTGTAAGCCATTATACTCATGTATCAGGTTGCTAATATGCTAAAGTATCCTATGTACTATGATATCAGATGTCAGAAGATTTCTGTGTCATTACTAAAACACAAACTTAATCTGGGAATAGCCAGAAATAATACTAAGGGAATCAGCTGTTTAGGACAGACAAATAACCTGCTTTAGGCCTGAAATTAAACACAGCACACAGACATCTTTTTCCCCATGCGACAATCAAAGCAAGAAGTACCTTTGACAATAAACACCAGCAAAGATCTCATCTAACTACATAAAATCCAGAGTAGCCAGTGAACAGCATCCAAAACAGTAAAAATCCAAACACATTATTTAAACATTCCAAGCAGAGTTCTTTTTGAGGAATTTGAATAACAGCAGGTGCGCATGAACTAGAAACACATTCAGTTCTTTTACTGCTATGCAGAAAGGCACAGTATCGTGTATTGGTAGTCCTAGACCAAGCCTACATTTAAGTATGCTACCAATCAACCTCAGCCTTGTAATAAGGCAGGTGGAAAAACAAGGATAAAGGACTGATTTGTGTGTGACTGAAGAACAAATTTGGAAGACAAATGAGTAGACATTCAATTACAGTAGAACATCGATTATCAGAATGCCAGTTATCCAAACAGCATCCTGGAGGTGACGCACCATTCAGGAAGTGATATGTAGGCATACAGTGTAGGTAGATGGGTAGATTTGTAAAGTAACGTGTGTGCGTCAAAATGCTAAAGCAGAAGTAAACAGTATTAACCACGAAAGACAAATTTACAGTCACTGAAAGGCTCCAAAATGGTGAGTGTGTCATCAAAGTGTTACAAGAATATGATGCTGGAAACTCTACAATGTGTGGTTTAAGGAAGCAAAAAAGTGCCTATTGAATCTTTCACTACAAAGCTTCATTTGGCTGATGGTTCATCAATGCAAAATACCATGACGTTATCAGAAAATACAAAGTTAGATGATGCTGTTTGCAAGTGGTTTCTTCCAAAATGGTCAGCAGGTGAATCGATCTCTGGTCTTTTGCTTTGGGACAAAGTGTTACAATTCAGTGAAAAAAATCAGTGGACCCTCGACAACTTTTTAAAAGAGTACCAAGTGGTTGAAAGACTTCAAAAAAATTCATGGAATTTGTGAATTACATATCGAAGGAGAAAAACTCTCATCAGAGAAAACTGCAGCTGAGACCTTTAAAAGATGGTTAGAGAATTGGTTGAAGAAGAAGGATACAATTTGGGCAATATTTACAATGCTGACAAGACTGGGCTCAACTGGAAGGCATTGCCTAGAAAAACACTTGCCTCAAGACAAGAATCTCCTGCACCAGGCTACAAGGTTAGTAAAGATAGAATAACTTTGCCTAATTGTGCCAACACTTCAGGAAATCACCGCCTTCCCATTCTTGCAATTGCAAAAAGTAAAAATCCCAATTTTTTTAAACATGTCAAAATGAACTCAATGCCTGTTAAATTCATGTCACAAAAAAGTGCATGGATGGACTGTGCATATTTTATCAACTGGTTTTCTAATGTGTCTGTACAGGCCATAAAAGAAAAACAACTTGCAAAAAATAAGAAAAGAGAAAATGTTTGGTTGCTGCTTGACAATGCACCCTCACATACATCTCCCAAAACTTCAAATGGAATTGATCAGTTTACACAGGTATTATATTTGCCACAGAATGTTATGGCATGTTGCCAGTCAATGGACTAAGGCGTAATAGGCACTGAAGCAGTCGTACCAAATGTGATTGTTACACATGCTGCTTTTACCTGATGACAATGAAGAAAGTGTTATTAAAATGTACAAAACGATAGACCTAAAAGATGCCTGTATGTTTTTTTTGTGGAGTGAATTAAAAAATGTCACTCTAGAATGAGCTTGGTTTACACTCTTTCCACAAAATGAACAATCAGACAATCAATCACCACTCACTGAGGAAACAACTGTTGAAGAAATCATGCATATGGTGGAAGCAATACTGGGGTTTTCAGACTGTGAAAAAGAAGAAGTTACTGAATGGCTTAGTTGTGATGCAGCTGATCCTGGATTTCAAACAATGGAAGATGATGACGCTGTATCATCTGTGATTTCAGAAACTGGCAAATCTGACATAAGTGATGAGTCTGCAGCAAATGATGAATCTAATCCAGATATTCCAACTCACTGTGAAGCATGTACCAATTTAAACAAAGCCCTGCTTTGTTTTGAATCCCAGGCTGAAAGTGATGCAATTGAATTAAACTTTCTAAAGAAAATCTATGATTTAGCAGCATGCAAATGCATAGGTGCCTTAAAGAAAAAAAACGATTTCTTTAAAATTTAGTCAAATACATACATATAGAGTAAGCATTTTACAATGCATGTACACTACTGTAATGATATATATATATATATATATATATATATATATATATATATATATATATATATATATATATATGTACCTGTCATCAAGCAAATTAGTTGTTATTAGTCTTTTATTTCATGTAGATGTGCATAAAGTTTTAATATCCAATTATGCAAATAAATCAGCTTTATGAACACATATGTCTCCCAATTAGTTTTGATAAGCAGACATCGATAAATGAAAATTTCCTCTGTATAATACACACTTTCCATCTACCGGTATGCTTAATTAAGTAGCTAGGAAACCCAACAAAGCAGTAAATTGCCCTTTTTATTTTGAAAATTATGTGACAATGTTTCTGACACTTAGGTCTGAAGGTCTTTAAAAATAATTCAAAGCACATTGCTGTATGACTACTCACTAAACAATCTGGCAAAAAAATAGGTAATATAAGAATGTTTGCTAATCCTTCTTATTGCATGTTTAATTACTGGCATCCTGCTTAATGTTACATAATCTTTCAAGCATTAGCACACCTACCACACACTTCCTACAAACACATTTGTACTGTTTTCTACCTCAAAATACTATAATTATACTAAACCATCATTAGGTGAGATATTAACACCATTGTTGCCTTTAGTTAAAGCTCTGTCAATGCTTTCATCTTTTGTATAAACTAATCTTCACTGAAACTTTATATTCTCATCCACAGTGGGCCTATATAATTGTGCCCAGTCCATATAACATGGAATTTGTTTCAAGTCCTATCTCAGTCCTAGTAATGCCTTCCTATAAACTGAATTAATGTTTTCATCTCCCACCATTCCTAATACCCCTGCCTCTGCAGAGTGTCCAGTCCCGTTCTTGTCCACGTTATTCGGTAAGACGGATCTATCCTAGTATCTTCATATACCTTATCCATCTCCAGTCAATTTCCTGTAATTCACCTCTTAGGCAAAGCGATCTGGTCTAACTCCCTTCTCTGAAGTGCTGCTTCTAGAAGAAGTTGCTGAGAAGAGAGAACATAAATGATGTCATATTTCCCAGAACTGTAAAACGGTAACGCTTGCTGACAGCAGAGTATGATGGTTTGCAATGACATTCTGATCCTGAAACAACTGTGTCTAATTTTGTCTTTTGGCACTTTATTACACTCTAGAATAAACTGCCTTAAATATAACTGTGCCTTTGTTTATTGCAGAATTATGAAAGACAATGCCTATATTGCAAGTCTGTCTGATACTAGGTATCTGCGTGATAGGTTACACTTCTGCCTTCCCAGTACAACAGAAGTGAAAGAGAATAGATGATGACATCACCCTCATCAACGGAAACATAAAGAACAACTACCAACATTGCACTTTTCCACCTCAGTTTCCTTTATAGTGCAACAAAAAGCTTGGCTTGATAATTTGGCAGCCCCAAGAACATGACTTTCCAAAAGTTTCTAATACCTATCTTAAAGAGAAATATTCTTGACAAAATATGGATTGGTATTTATTGCTTAGCACATTTCAAAGACTTCTTGTTAAAAGACACTGTTTCTTCTTCTGAGTTTTATCATTCACATTTCTGTAACTTTCTGTCTTGTGGGAATCAATTTCCTGCCACTCACAAAAATGTCAGTTAACGATTTCCAAGCTGCATCAGCTACAATTATCATATCAGAAGGAAGCTTGTTTCTCTGCCCACACATGTCATACAGCACTATTCAGTTGCAGTTATAAACTTCAAGACCATGGCAAAAACTGCTTTATGTCTGCAGCTGCCTTTTGATCGACAGATTTTCCCACTGGAAATTGAATAAAGTTTCATTTAATTGTGGAAAGATTCAATAAAGATTACCCTTGTCACTGGCCTGTTCTACCTGTCACAGCAAGTCCATTTTAATTTATATTCAATTCACAGGGGCATTTCAAATGCTGAAAAAGAAACAGTATTCAAGGAACAGGAATAAGAACAAAAAATAATTTTTATGGAAAGTACTACGAACACTGAATGCAGCATAACTGCAATAATCTCCTCAAAGTGTGTTCTGTAAGTAAACGTGATTCAGACATTGATAATGTTGAAAAAAATATTGCATAAAGCTACAGAAATCAACCTCATAAAAATGCTTTGAGTGCACTTAGGGTATGTCAGAATGTCCTTTTTCTCCCCCTAGAAAATGCATGCTGAGTTGATGGCAGAATGATCTGGGACCAACAAGCACCAGGAGGTTAATTAACTTCTTCAGTGTCTCTCACAGCATGAAAGTAGATAGTCTGTGTGTCAGCCCAGCTCTGCCAGAGGTCAAGGTTCACAGTAGGGTGCTATGACCTCAGTTCTAAATTACTGCATATAAAGTGAGGCACAAAGAGAACTCAGCAGGGCAGGTGCTGTTGGGAATAAGCCACATCAAGGTTCTCACTACGCTGAAATGTAGTCAGCCATCCTTAGGATAACATAACAGCAGGACCTATTACAATATTACAGTAATATCTAACCCCCTGCATGGCAGCCTGCTAGCAGGGAATGATTCAATCAGTCTAGCATCATTTTGATCTAGTTCTCAGATGTTGCTTTGGGGCAACTTAATGTAAAAAAAAAGAAAAGCAATGTTTTTATTTCCATTTATTTCCTAGTCTGTACTATAATTTAAGCTGTAAGTATTGAGAAGGATCGGGTTATTTATTCGAGAATTTAATTATATCTTGGTGGTGTTATATAATGCAAGTTTGTGCAGACAAAGCATTCAGTAAAGATAGTGCCATATTTAGCAGCTGACTGCAATAACTAACAGACATGGTATCATGTAATTAATTCAGCTGCAAAATAAATTTTCCTTAAGTGTGTAATCTGTCAAAAATGGACTTCCTAGAGCATGAATGTAGGATTTGCATGCAGTTAAGCACCTTAGGTGGTGAAGCAGGTTACAAGGTTAATAGTACCTTTCAAGTGTACCTCATTATGAGGAAGGCTCTTCATTCTGAGTCATAAAAGTGCATTTCCCTCATTGTTCCACATTTTAAAGGGTCTTGCACATATTCATTGCTAAGAACTTTTTAAACAAATCTATATGGTAAATTATTCTAAATTATATTAATTCATGAAAATAATGTTTATAATCATAATCTTGTGAGCTTCCTAGCTGAAGTTGCTAATAAGTTGTTAGTGTTCAATGGGTTCCATATATCATTCATTTCTCCCACATTATGAGCACTAGTGTGCCACATTTGTAAGAGGGAAGTTGAAAACCGTGGAGTTAATTATATACCATGGGCAATTATTTCTCAAATCTAATTTCCACATAATGTGCATCAGCCTAAACAGGCACCTAAAGGGCTCAAAAGCAGCACATTAATTCTGCTGTCAGGCCCTGGTTTTGTTCATAAGGCAGATTATAACCTTGCAACATGCAGGCAAAGATGCTGCTAGTGACTCAGTTGTATAACCAAAAGACAAAATCCTCACACTTCTGTGTTGTGATTCTACCTAAATATTTAAACTTGGAAAAGTTCACAACTACCTTGGCCAATCACTACAAGTCAAAATACACACTCACTGGGGAATGGAGAAGGACAGGGTTAGGGTTAAGTTTACCAGACATGAGTATGGTAGGCAGGGGAGGGCTCCACCTTATTCCTGTCTGCTAACCCTAACCCTAACCCTAACACTACCCCTGCCCTCACCCAAACCCTGAACATATGTTTTATAGGTTCATAGGTATTACTAAGCAATCACTCTGCAAACTATCACACCCTTAGCGAATAACCATATGGTAACCAAAGGTAAGAATCAAATCCTGTACCTTGTGTCCATGAGGTAAACACTTCAACCATTATGCCAACCCCAATCCCATAGCCATGTCAGCGGTATCTCTGTGATGTTGATTGCATGCTGATTTCATGCCTGCACTTTATCTGATGTTCTGTTAAGAACTGAAGACGTAAGCATCTCATATACTTATCCCGATTCCCTGGTGAGAATGGAAGCAATGCATGAAGAACCTGACCTCTTCTGGTGATCAGCAGGGCAATAACATATCAACAGCTATCAAGCATTAAGGAACAGGGACATGTGGCATGAGGAAGTATCCCCAAACATTTGTAATTCAAAGATGGCAATGCAGATAATTTGGCCATTGTGGAGAGGAAGGGTCAGTCCTGCACTGCACCCCCCCTTTTGCCATTATTGTCTTAGCACACTGGGAGAAGTGTTTTATATTTAACTCTAGTTTCATTGATGCCTGTATGTTATACAGGAGGTCTTTGGACAACATTATTTTTTTTTGGAAAGGACACAGGTTGAAGGACTTTTTTCAGTATATAAACAACTCTAGTGAATTTTTGAAATTTACAGTAAACAAATCCTACGAAAAAGCTTATTTGGATGTGAAAATTAGAGTTGACCATATGAATGCATGTTTTTATATCAAATGTATATAGAAATCCTTAGTATTCAAAAAAACTTCTCCACTTTGATAGTAGCCACCCAGCACATCAAAAAAGAGGACTAGTTAAGGGATAATCTCTCGAATGGATATATTTTACCAAGAAGGAGAAAAACTGAGATCAGTGGTAAAAAATAGGGGCTACTCCAAATATTTTCTTGATGGGTTATTTAATAAACTTTATGAAAAAAAGGACAAAAGGGGTATATATACCCCTTTTAGGGACTGGGTGGGCTGAAGCGGTGGCAAAAAGAATACAGAAAACAGATCTAGGAAAGGATGCATTGTCACCTACAATAGTGATACAGGAGCTTTAATACTTATTCTATTAAACAACTGTAAGATTTTTGACATAGGAGGGATGAATATGAACAAAATTGGAAAAGTCCCTACAGTAACATTTAGGAGAATGGAATTTAAAAAAAAATAATATATATATATATCTATAGTTCGAACAAGGTGGTGATTCACAGAAGGAAACATTACACCACAAGGGCATAATAAAGTGTGGGAGATGTCTTCAGTGCCCCTGTATTATAGAAGGTGAAAGTATTTATGTGTGTGTGTGTGTGTGTGTGTGTGTGTGTGTGTGTGTGTGTGTGTGTGTGTGTGTGTATACATGGATCTACTTTACATCAGTAAGCTTACCCAAAACCCGTTTCACCAAGACAAAAACACCGACAGCAGCAAAACACAGACATCCCAGAACACTGACTGTTCACGCCAAGTAAGTAACTGCTTGTCCATCCGAAACAAACATGAAAACAACAGAAACCCAAACCCACCCATATGGGGGGGTTTCACTCCCCACACACCCCATATGTGGGGGGCTGTGCCCCCCCATGCCACCCCTAACTAAATATACCAACTTCAAGATCACACTACCTTGAGGGGTAACCGTCAAAGATCAATAAGATGGCCAAGTGGTTACTTACCTGGAGTGAACAGTCGGTGTTCTGGGACATTGGTATTTTGAATGCTGTCAGTGTTTTCATCTCAGTGAAATGGGTTTCGGGTAAGTTGCATTTTGTTGATGTAAAGTAGACCCATACAGATATATGTATATATATATATATATATATATATATATATATATATATGTATACACACACACACACACACGTGTATATATATATATATATATATATGGGTTTGATAAAGTCAGGTGTCCCAAAAGATGCAGTTGTGAAACAAAATTGGTAGTATATGCTGCCCTATGTTGGGTATCTACTCATTTCATATAGGAAAACATGAAGACCTATAAAAGAAAGGATATAGGAATGCTTAAGGGACATAAAAACACACCACAATCAGTGGAAGACCCTCTGGAGACATGTCCAAAACTATGAAGTACACACATTTGGGTTTTCATTATTAATAGTATAGATTGCAATAGGTTTTCATTACGATTACAATAGGTTAGGGGGGACTTAAAAAATTAGGTTTGAGAAAAAAGAAACAGAATGACAATTAAGTATTAATGCCTTGGGCCTAAAAGTTTAAATGACCACATTGTCTTGGACAATTTTTTGAAGATAAAAGCATTTAATTGTCATTGCATACAATAGTTTAAATTATTACAATTTATATTTATAATATTGTATATATATATATATATATATATATATATATATATACACACACACACACACACACACACACACACACACACACACACACACACACACACACACATCTTTTGTACATTATATGTATTGGATGCAATTTGATTAATTTAACTTAAAATATTTAATTGACTAATGAAGATGAAAGTCTTATGGTTGGTTGGAAGTTAGGGGTTTAAACTGGGAGTGGAGTTTGTAGAGGTTATTTATACCTGAAATTGTTGGTGTTTTTTTATTAATTCTGAAGAAGTCACACATTTTGAGGGATGAAAGTACTAAGTTTTATGTGTATAACAAAGTAAACCAACTCATTTTTATACTTTGTTGGTTTGTGGTTTTCTTGCACTTCGCATTTGGAGATTTGTCTGTGCAATATCTGGTTGCAGTGGAGCAGGCTCTTGGTATCACAGAATAGTGCTTGCTATCATAAAAAGCACTGTCACTTGCATTTTATTATGTTCACCAAATTCAGTTTCTATTTCATTGTTTTCTTTTTTTATTTTTTAAGTGCATGTAGCACAACGTTCTAAGAGAGCACCAATTATATACAGTCACAGCAATGTGGTAGAATTATATATTCTGCACTACTGCATTGCATGTTGTTTGGTAACAAACAGTATGTTATGCTACCAAATTTTCAAAATTTTAACTTCTAAAGTCAGGTATAACTTTTGCATTTCTAATAATTTGTTGTTTACTTCCCACAAATTAATTTTTCTGCTTCCCTGTGTGCCCTACAATTCTGAGTCACAGAATGTCACCTATTATCATTGAATAGTACTAAGCATTTCTATTACAGAAGGCACCCTATATTATCCCCACATTTCTTTAACCTTGTCATCTTAGAGACATTTCTGAGCAGTCTAATTATTAATTTTCAGATCTTTTTTGTCAATTTTATCTTTATATATAGGGATTACACATGCATCATTCAGTGTTTAGGGATACTTAAACTTCTTTCAACTCTGTTAAATAGCTCATCATAACAAGTTATAATAGTAGTTTCTGGGAATACCTTATTGTATTTAAAATTATATCACAAGCCTCTGCTAACCTTGTTTTGACTTTACTATGTATTTTGCAATCACAGAAAAGTAAAAAAAAATAATTAAATATAAAGTACCATGAATATCCATAAATTGTGAAACATGAATGAGTTTGGTAACCCAATCATTTTGTCCTGTGTAATAACTAATGTGGTGCTTCATAAACGATTATTGGGTAATGTCACTGTTAAGTCAGAATTACTTGGGTATTTGCCCAATAAAGTCATATCCTGTGAGTCGTTTGTGTGCTCCTTTCTTAACTCTACTTTACACTATCAGTAGATCAAGCCTTCACAATTTATTTAGAATATTATATTTACCTTTTTAAGATTCAACAATGGGGCCATGTTACATTTTAGTAATAACCTATGACACGGTGTGTGTCTCACAGGATTTGCCAATGGTTGGTGTGGTTTGATCATGAGGGCAAAACTTGAGTGATCAAATAAAGCCAACTGTGAGTAAATCCTGTGATGCCCCCACCCAGGAGTGGATTACTGCTATTATACAAAGACATTGTTTAAGAAAGATAATATTTTTTCTGTCTTATATAATGTATGGCAGCATGATAGTTTTCTGCCCCGTTCCTTATATTTAGATGTGTCATGCATGTGTATGACACTTGCATTCCCACACTTGTACAGTATGTCATGCAATATAAAGGAGGAAACTGAGAAGACCCCATCTCTGTACCAGGTTGTCCCTTTCTTTCATTCTCTGTCTCTCTGCATTAAAAAACAAAGACCCACAGTCATACAGATTGAGAATGTAAGTATAAAACTCTAATGTCTGCCATTATTAAATGACAGAAATTATTAGTGACTTACCAGAAAATGTAAAAAATTATGAAGGACAAGGCAACACTATGAGGGAAAACTGGCGATATCTTGCAAAGGACTGGATAGTTAAGAGGTGTGATCAGAGGTAGTGCAATTGATCATAATGTCAGTAACCATTCCTCTCAACTGTATAGAGTTTTGCAGAATATCCTTGGTTTTTCTTATATTTTCCTCTGTCCATCATAAAACAGGTTAGGATTGTTCTTTTTCTAGCACATGGCAGTAGAAAGTCCAGCCGATCAATAGTAATTTAGTGACTGGACTTCTTTCTGTTGGTATACGCTCGATTTACAATGGGCATGGAGACTGGGCTGCCCCTTCAGGTAGCATGTTTTTAAATAGTAATAATTTTTTATTTATAATTGCTTATATAACCTGTGCTTTTATTTTAATAAACTCATAACAAGTTTTGTGTTTGGATTATTCTCTGTGACTGTGATGCAGCCATGAACTACTATATTAATAAATATGTTTGTAGAGTTTATAAATTTCTTTACCATGTTTGCTGTCCTTGAAGTTCTGTCATGATTCGCTAATTAGGTAAGGTTCATGACATTTGCAATTTGTTTAGGGTAACCTGGAAACAATGGCATTTAAATTACTTGGTTATTGTTGTGCAGCATGAATAATGCAGCTGGGGCTGAAGGAATCAGAGCCTGATTTTTAAGCTGTGTAAAATGCAATTGTATTTCAGGCTTCTGATTTCTTATACCCACATCAATCAATATTGTTTTTATGAAGTTTGCTTAATGATTTATTTTGGTGATGGCATTCATTCAATATTTCTCCCTCAGTCATATAGGTCACTGTGGTTTCTAGTTTTATATATATATATATATATATATATATATATATATATATATATATATATTGTTTTACTAAATGATACTTGAGTTGTTGTATCATAACATAATTTGAATGATTAGAGACAGAAGAAAAGAATGTTTCTTGTTATTGAGAGCCAGAGTGAAAGAAACATGATGACTCAAAGTACAGTCATTCAGCAGAACTCCAGCATACACGTAGTGTATATTCAGCAAATCAGAACTTAAATGAGTTTAGCAAGCAAACTTATGACATAGGACAAGATTGCAACAAATTTAAGTTGACAGTCTTTTAGGCACAGAATACGAAGACGAAAAAGTCGCTGTTAATGTTTCTCTCTTAATATAGTTACTTTCCCTTGTATTTAAAGTGGTTGTATTCTGTACGTTTTTTAACCTTACCTGTGTTTCCCCCCCATTTGTCGTGTGTTTGCTTATTGCTGAAGAGAGCATATTAAGTTGGTTGAATCTTGAGGTATTTGCATGAGGTAAAATGGAGACTGAAGAGGAATTAATGAAAAACCACCGTAAAGAAAAGAAAGAACTACAAGGTGTTTCAATGGAAGTATATTGTCTGATGAAGTCCTATGTGTAAGGACGAAAACGCATATTGGAAGTGTTGATGTTAAGAGCGTTAACACATTATTTTGTTGAGCTGAGTACCTTGAGTGGATTTTAATTGTTGTGGAATAAACTTTCTGAACCGTAAACCAGCGTGCTCTGGCACTTTTCATTGGATTAACAGTTTTTTGGAGTGCTTACACTTTTCTTGGTTCGAGGCACAGAATACTTGTAAATAAACAAAAATCTCTTAGTCTTGACTTGCGCAAAACAGCAAGCATTCTTCTGGCAACCAATAATTTAGTGGAACTGAAGACTTTAGGTAAAAAACAACTTTCAAATGATACATCACATGCACTGACCAATTCTCTTTGATTTATCACTCCACCAAGGCACGTGGATTCCAATCTCAAAAATACTTGTAGTACAGTTACCCCCAATGACTGGTTAATCTCCATCTCTCTCTTTCTCTCTCTCTCTCTCTCTCTCTCTCTCTCTCTTTAGGCCCTCCAGACTCATCCAGGGATAATGTCATAAATCTTCTTGACTCCACACTTCAGCATTTTGTCTGTGTCCCAGCCTATCTTGGCAGCTGTATCCTTCTTTACCAAATTACTTAACTAATGGGTAAACAAGTAGTTCCTTAAAGGACTAGCCATCCAGAACATGTTGATGTTCCCTAAGACCCATCATTATATGCCTAGCTTCTGAAATATTGCTTGGGGAGTGAGTGTCTAGTAGAACTGAATATACATATCCATTACTTACAGAAGTGACAAAAAGTTCCTAACACAGCTGAAAATGTGTTACACATTTTTTAGACTTCACAGAGCTGTAGCTACATTATCTGTTATCAGAAATAGATTATAATAACCCCTACAAGTAATTATACTTTATTCCACTCATCATACCAAGTTCCACCAAATCAGTGTAAACAAAGCCTACTGATTCATTTCACTCATGGAATGCAAAACATACCAGTTCTGTACCCTACCCAAATCTTACTGGGATTCCCTAACAAAAGAAGCTTTTCTTTCACTTACGGACATTGGCCACAAGTTAATAACAGAGACTCTAAGATATAAAGTGCTTGTGGTATCTGATTTAGTGTTTCCCTCTGCTTTTCATAAATTTTGCTGCTGTGTTATATATTTTCAGATAGTTTTTTTGTTGAGTGCTAACTTCTAAGAGACAGTGGTAGTAGTTCTGTAGATAAGAAATAAGCTGCTGCTCCACTCTGGAAGTAGGTATTTTTTGGTTGAATCCCTACTTTATTACTATTTGGTTTGTTCAGTTGTGTTTATACACTGGACTGGTTGTTACTTCATTGCTAAGTTCAATTGCTCTAGAACCTTGAAGAGTGTTGCTTTTATGATTACTCTAGAACCTTGAAGTGTGTCATTTTGTTATTGGCCAGTGTGCCTCTTTGAACATTTTCAACTTTTTTTCAGCTTTTGTGTATTGCCATAAAGTGTTCACGTTTGTGTGATGCTGTTTATCGTGTAACCACATTTAAGCCTGCACCGTATAGACATAGGCACTTAGAACCTTAATTTTCTCTATATAGCCTACTCCACAAATTCATAGTGTACTTAATAGTCAGTCATTGCATGAAGAGTTCCTGGCTTGCTCAAAGAGGCACATTGCTCTTCATGTCTAGACTTAGATTGTTTATTTTAGATGGATAGCACTCCAGTTAATCAAATCCTTACATCTTGGATCTAATCCCTTTCAACCCACATTAGTAAACATCTGGAATCATGGATTTGCACTTTCTAACTGTGTCTGTGGCCAGCTAGGCTAAAATGGGTATCCTGAGATACCCATATACCCATGAATATCCTGAGTAATAGTTTCTTTTCTTAAATAATGTCATGGTATAATAGCAATAACCCACTTCTGGGTGTGGGTAATGCTAAATTTACCCACGGTTGGCTTTGTTTGGTCCCTCGGGCCTCGGGACCAAACCACGCCAACCGTGGGTAAATTTAGCATTACCCACACCCAGGCGTGGGTTATTGCTATATTAACCACTACTTAAAAAAAATTACACAGCGTGTGAGAGATTTAGTTATATAATGTTAATGTAGGCAAAACTCTCACAGGAAACCGCAACAAATAACAAGCAGACTGTCAGTAGCACACAGCACAACACCACATTAAACATTCACTGCTACTCTGTTAATCATTTCCATAGGCATTCTTCATCCACAACATCTCTGCCTAACTTCAAGACTATTAAACATCAGAACAAGGGGGTGTACACTGAGATACCACAACTACAGACTTACATATATTCAACCATTCTCAGAACACTCGCAATTCCGAGGATTGCAGTTATGCTCCTCAAAATTATAACAGATACTCATAAATTAATATTGTAATTTTCTACTTATCCTTATCTTCTTTTTCATAAACCCTTACTGTTTATTATTTTATTCCATTTACCATGAGTCTTATATTCCTCATATATCTTAGTATTTTATTCTAGAATATTATAAGGAATCACTTCATTCCATCAATGCCCTATTCATTGAAGATCATTTGGTCAAGACTGCCCATATGACATAGCTTTCAATGTCTTTTTATAACTTAATCTGAGGCTTTGTGACTGAAATATTGAGTATTTATTTATTTTTTTTTTTGTGTATGTGTTCACTCAGCTGGCTGTAAAAGAACAGTCTTTCAGGAAAAAGGTTGTCAATAGAACATGTCCTTCAGAAAAACATGATAAATGGCAATAGTCCTGAGATCTGAATGCAAAAATATTTCCCAAGTTTGCTGCTATAGATGTAGACAACAATTATTTGACATCTGAAATTATTTAATATGTTATGATATAAAACAACAGACACAACTCAAATGTTATAAGACTGAGCCTTTATTTTGGCAATAAAGTAAATTCCAGACTTTCTCACTGGTTGTGGATATGGTTTGTCCTGCAAAAGTTCTCCTTTCTATTAAAAGAAGCTGTACTTTGGGTATATGATATGATGACAACCCTAATGGAACAACATATTTATATTTTAACACAGAAAAAAAATACTAAAACCAATGACTAACAGCCAGACTGTGTTCAAAATAATAAAGAATAAACAGCAAATAAAACACAGTGCAGCAACCAACAACTATTATATATTGCCTTTTGTACTCTTATCATTTCATTGGAATGTGTGTCATATACTTGATGTATTTCTTATTTGCTATTATCTTTATTTGCAATTTCTTAGCTCATACACTTGATTCATTTTTGATTAGATCATTTATGTAAGCAATATCTTGACATTAAACTGCACAAAGTTGATATCAAGGTTATCAGACATGCAGCTTGGCCCTGAACTTTCGAACGGGAGAACCTCTTGCTGTGAGGTAACAATGCTACAACAACAACCTGTCATGCATCTATTATCACATTGAACATGCAGATGGCATTGTGTAGTCTTGAATTTATCTCATGTTGCCTCAAGTTATTAGTTTACAGATGATCCTGAGGTGTTTGTACACCTTTATGACTTCATTACCCCCTTATTACGTAGCCAAGAAGAATGTCTCTTGTAGTCCTACATCTATGGACCTTGTGAAGTCGCATCAAAGACTTATACAGCAGTTTCTTAAAGAGAATCTACACCTTCAATTGCCTTTGAAGAACCCTTGTTCTCCTCAAGTCTTGAATATATACCTCTCAACAAAAAAATTCTGAAAAGCTAAAATAATGAGGAGGCACAGGCCCAAAATAGGAAAAGATTTTACATATAAACTCAGAAAGTTGCTGCAATAATATGTTTTGAATTAACATGCATTTTACTGAAGGATATGAAGTCTGAAACCCAAATTTCTATCATTATTTATTGACTTCAGTTCTCAATGATTTGCTAGAATATCACAAAATATTATGAGGAACAGACCAAAAATATGAGGCAAAAATTTGGGCATTCTGAAGAATACTGTACAGTTGAGATGAATGCTTAAATGTCTTTACTGACAGGCTTGACTGTCCTCTGAAACAGTTAGTTAAGTAGCACTGAAGTACTTCTCTTGGAAGATGTTTTCTTTAATGTTATACATCTTTACCTGCAAGCCCTTTGGTGGGGATGCTTAAGTGTTCTTTCACAAGGTCTGTGTGCTTCTTAAGACTAGCCTGTGATTCCCCAAAAGTGATGCTGTATCACTGTCCTTAAATCAATGCATTCACATCTATTTTTTTTCATTGTTGGAGCAAAATTCATGAGAGGGAGAAAGACCTTTTATATTTGAGAATGCTCCTGTAGCTCATGTTTTACCTAAAGTGGGTGTGTGTGACATCAAGAAGATAGATCATCAGTTTGTCTCCTTTGGTTCATCTAGAGAGGGGCTTGCACTAGTTCATTGATTATTTCAGGTCTATATAATAACCTTAAATGATTAAAAGAGCGAACGCTCTTTAATCAACCCCTTAAAATCAAAAGCACTAAATCCAGAACACATGGAACAGCAATTTTTTTTCCGCAAAAAAAAAAAAAAAAATTCAAACACAAAATAAAGTGCGAGGCTGTGCCCCTCACATTCCACTACTTAAATATACCAACTCCAAGATCGCACCACAGTGGAGGAAATGGCAAAGTCCCGAAAACAGCCTAGTGAATTTTTCCCCCCGGGAAAAATCTCTGTTCCGTGTGTTCGGGATTTAGTGCTTTCGATTTTAAGGGGTCGATTAGAGCGTTCACTCTTTTAATCATTTGAGGTTATAATATAGACCTGATTATTTCCTAGTGGATAACTAAAACACACTATGCTTTTTGCTATCAGCTAGCAAACGGCCCATAAGGAAATGCTGTTGTCAAAGTCTCACATGGATGGCTGCTTCTAGTGTGTGCTTCTAAAAGGTCTCCACTTTAATCATTTTTGCCAAGACCTCCTGGTATTTGTCACTTTGTCAAAATATTATTGCTTGCACTTCAGCACCCAGCTTTCTGCGACCTTACATTTTGTCCTTCCTATAGCAATGATCTCCCAGGGATGTTTAAATGTTTACTACTGGTTTTGATTATTTCAAAAAGTTACTAACCACAGAAGGCCCTCATAGTGAGATATTCAGATATGTGTTCACCTCATTGGTTAATCTGTAAGACACCTGCTACAAGGTTGGCTTGT